>NW_006239363.1:244866-248301 GCF_000226075.1 Solanum tuberosum
AAAACCTTGCATTGAGTCGTTCAAGTACATAATTCGGCGTGAACCATTTTTTAAAGAAGTCTCTACAAACGTTTTAACTTTGTTTTAAGACTTAAGTTTTGAGTTGAGTAAAGAGTAAAGAGTAAAACTTGAAGTTCATTTCTTCAAAAGTATATGGGGACTAAGTATTCCCAAAGAGATTTTAAATGATATATGGGAACTAAGTATTCTCAAGAGTAAATGTTTTCACATTTTAGATGAGAGGAAACTGAGATTTCCAAAAGAGTTTTGAGCAAGAAAGGGAACATCGATTCCAAGAGAGCTTTTAAGCTAAGTTTTTGAGTAATTATCTCAAACTAAAGAAAGAGTTTTGTTTTTACAAATGTATGAGCTAAGTATATTTTGGGAGTAGTATTGAGCACCGATATGAGGGCGAATTTGAGTTCAGATAACTCACGTCCCCATAAACCATGTAGCCATCATGGGTAGAAAAAGGTCATACTTTTTAGATGAATCCTTTTCACGTAGACTAGTGGATCCACTTAGTAGTTCAGGTCCTATACCTTTGGCCGGGTATATGATGCGCTGGCAGCGTGAGGTAGATCGCTGTATCATCACTATAGCTCTTAAGTGATGGTTGTCGGTTAGAGAAACTCCCACAACAGAAATTGCATGGTTCCTCAAGGGGTTCTGCTTAGTATGAATGGGGGTATGAGACTTCATTTATGCATTGCAGAAGTAGACTTTGAGAGGGAACATGGTATGCCTTTTATGAATTTATGATTATGAGTTTACATCATGTTTTAAACAATTTTCCTTTGTAAGACCCCAGAATTTTTTTGAATTAAGACTCAAACCCTTATTTGTAGTGAGTGAGATTTTTGCAAGGAATTTAAAATTTCTTGAGTGTTAAGGTCACTAGACGTAGCACCTTTAGATCCAAAAAGAATCGAATTGGAAATAGCAAAATCTGAAATTTTGCAAGTTAAGTCTAAGTATGAGTTTTGGGTCGACTTCAAAACGATTATAACTCCTAGATCAGGATGATTTAGGTGTGCTACAAGATACCTTAGGAAAGTTCTTCGAATTATCTTTCCAACGCCACCGAGTTTGCTCAATTACGAGCTCTGAGTAAAAAGTTATGGCGGATTTACTAACGTCGCGCAAACCTGGCAGCAGCTCGCGATAGCTCCGCGACGCGAAGCCAACACGGGCCTCACTGCCTGGTGAAAGATCTTTCTGACTCCCAGTTTGTTTTAATTATTTTTTTAGGGGTATTTTAGTCCTAAAAACCCTTAGGAGGTCATCTAAATTACCCTAAACGTGTAGAAAATCAATTTTCTTAAATCTAAACCCTCTCATTCACTCCAAGGATTCTACGCTCAAGGGATTCAAGAAACGCTAAGGCTAGAGTTTATCTTTCAAGACTTTCCTTCAAGTTGCTTCAAGAAAATGGTTCTTTCAGTTATGTAAGCTTCCATAGTGTTGGGTTTGTTCGCCCTCACGCTAATCATGTTTAATTCTATACTTGAATTCATTTTTGAGATTGAATTATTAAGTTCTTGAGAAGTTCTTGAGTTTTAACCATTATTGAATGTCTTTGAGTTCTTGAGGTTTGAGTTTTGCAAACGAGTTGAGTTCCTTGATAGATTTTATATGGGTTTCATTGAAGTCGTTCTGGGTTTGTGAATTTTTGTGAACTTGGTCGATAAAACTACTTTGGGTGCGAATTGAGTCGAGTTTGGGAGAGGAATAAAATATCGGGCAGATAATTGCACTTAGGTCCGCGTCGTGGAGGCGCTTAAGTTTTCAGCATCCAGTCGGTCACCCCTTCTCCGCGTCGTGGAGAGGATACAGAGTCCTCTGCCTCAAAAATATTTTAGCGACCAACAATTTAATTCCATCTCCGCGTTGGGCCAGTGTTCTTTGATTTGGGTCTTCGTCCATTCTTGTGATCAACTATCTTAACCCTCCTAAATCATTGAGAGGTCCTACATTCCAAAGCATAACCCTTGAATCCATAATTCAAATTCAAGGTAAAGTTAAAAGTTGAGTCTTGAGAGTTCCTTCAGACATTTTAAGAAAGTCCCTTTGAGGAGTCTTCTACAACTTCTAGTAATTTGTTTCAAGGCTCGAGTAAGTGAGTAAGAGGTTGAGGAAAGTGTGTTCATGAGTCTACGTTATCATCACGAGATCTGTCCTATCATGAACCATAACTCTTGAATTGATAATTCACATTCAAGAGAGAGTTAAGAGTAGAGTTCAAGAAAGTCTTTGAGTTCAATTGTGAATCCTTTGAGATCCACCATCAATTTGAGTTACGTTTTGAGAAGTAAGTATGAGAATGAGAAGACGTATACCTGAGTTCCTTATTGATATTTTGACCCTTGAGTCAAGTCGTTCATGCCCATAACTTCCGCATGAACTCCATCAGTTTAGTATCTTTGAAAGGAGTAGTATCTTCAAGTTCTAAGTCTTGAGTATCGAGTTCCTAACCCTTCCGAGATTATAATCCTTATCATGGGACTATTACCTATTACCCATGAATTCCATGAGTTGAGTTGTTCATGCCCATAATTCCGCATGAACATTATAAGTCGAACAATCTTGAGATGAGAAGTATCTTTGAGTCCTTGAGTTGAGTAGTTAATGCTCATAATTCCGCATGAACCCTCTGAGTTGAGCATTCTTGAAATTTGTGGTATCATTGAGGTTCTTGAATTCCACGTATTTGAGTCTATCTATGGTTATTGAAAACCTTGCATTGAGTCGTTCAAGTACATAATTCGGTGTGAACCATATTTTTAAGAAGTCTTTTACATACGTTTTAACTTTGTTTTAAAACTTAAGATTTGAGTTGAGTAAAGAGTAAAGAGTAAATCTTGAAGTTCATTTCTTCAAAAGTATATGGGGACTAAGTATTTCCAAAGAGATCTAAAATGATATATGGGAACTAAGTATTCTCAAGAGTAAATGTTTTCACATTTAAGATGACAGGAAACTGAGATTTCCTAAAGAGTTTTGAGCAAGAAAGGGAACATCGATTCCAAGAGAGCTTTTAAGCTAAGTTTTTGAGTAATTATCTCAAACTAAAGAAAGAGTTTTGTTTTTACAAATATATGAGCTAAGTATATTTTGGGAGTAGTATTAAGCACCTATATGGGGGCGAGTTTGAGTTCAGATAACTCACTTCCCCATAAACCATGTAGCCATCATGGGTAAAATAGGGTCATACTTTTTAGATGACTCCTTAAGATGTTTTTAGCATAGACTAGTGGATACACTTAGTTATGCATTCTATGTGACGGCAAAGTATGGGACAGTTCTGGCAGCGTGGGCAAGACGTTGTATCACCACTTAGGCTAAGAATGGTGATTGTCGGTTAGAGAAACTCCCACAGAAGTTATTGTATTTTTATATACATCAGTTTATTGTATTTTTACATACATTTCAGAG
>NW_006239363.1:248657-294941 GCF_000226075.1 Solanum tuberosum
CGATGGGGAAGAGTTCATACAACTATCAGCCCCCTTAAACCGTGTAGCCATCATGGGTAGAAAAGGGTCATACTTTTTAGGTGAATGCTTTTCGCATAGACTAGTGGATCCACTTAGTAGTTTAGGTCATATACCTTTGGCCGGGTATAGGATGCGCTGGCAGCGTGATGTAGATCGTTGTATTATCACTATAGCTCTTAAGTGATGGTTGTCGGTTAGAGAAACTCCCACAACAGAAATTGCATGGTTCCTCAAGGGGTTCTGCTTAGTATGAATGGGGGTATGGGACTTCATTCATGCATTGCACAAGTAGGCTTTGAGAGGTAGCATGGTATGTCTTTTATGAATTTATGATTATGAGTTTACATCATATTTTAAACACTTTTCCTTTTCTTTATATTGCACTTGTTTTGAACTGCTTTATAATGAAATGAGTTAGTTAAGTATTCATGAGTTGAGTATTTCAAGTAGAGTATCATATCTTTGAAGTCGAGTATTTAATATTTGAGTTGAGTATCTTATTCTTGGGTTGAGTGAGTTGAGAAAAGGTAAGTATGTTTCTTTTCTTTTATCAAGATTCAAGCTTATGTTTATGTTTTAGAATCCCCTTTCATGCTTGTACATTCCACGTATTGAGCTATTTGGCCTGCATCTTCTCATGATGCAGACACAGATATTCAGGATCATCAACAGGAGATTCGTTGATACATCCGGGAGTTCGAGTTAGCTATGGTGAGCCTCCTTGTTTTCGGAGGATTTCATTTACTTTTCAGTTTAGTTAGGATGTCGTGGGTCTTGTCCCGACTTCCATCTTTATCAGTTAGAGTCTTCATAGATAATCAGTATAGTTGAGAAGTCTCTATTATTCATTTATTTTATTAAATGTTTTAGAGACTTAAGTTGCCTATTTTATGGCGAGTTGAATATATTATTTTATACAGAGTTTTTAATTTGGGTTAAAGTTTTGTATTTCAGTTTCTTGAATTTTATTAAGCTTTTAAGCTTTGTATGCTTGAGTTAGCCTTCCGCTTGTAGTCAACCAGGATGAGGGTTTGCTTGGGGACCAACAATGGTTCTTGAGTGCCGGCCATGTCCAGGGTGTAGATTCGGGTCGTGACACCTTATGCGTCACGTTTGGATCTTATCTCAAGGAAGGATGCTTAATTATTAGGTTGGTGATTTCTACTTCTTCTTTTTCCATTCTTGACCTCATCTTTGATTTCTTCAGGTGGTGCTTGAATGGAGTGGTCATACTAGTGATTAAAACTTCTTCCAGGTTAAAGCGTCTCCATCTGGCTCAAATCCTCCTATTTTGCTGAGTTCTTTTTGTTAGATGAAATAGCCTAGGCCAAATAACATTTCACATTTCTTATATCCCACGTGTGTTTTGTAAATGATGTATATGTGAAAAAACCGGGAAAATGCATAAGTACCCCTCCAGCCTATGCCCAAAATCCCTGAGACACACCTAACCTTTACTAAGGTCCTATTACCCCCCCGAACTTATTTTTTAATTAATTTTTTACCACTTTTCGGCTTACGTGGCAATATAAACCAAATAGGTTGAAAGTTTTGTTCAACACGCGCCGGACCCCACTTTTTCAACTTTCTAAAAAATAGCTTTTACACTTCCCAAAATTTCAAAAAGCTATCCTATTATTTATAATCTACTTTGTTAATATATTTTTAGTTAGTTTATAGATTTTAATGTTTATATATTTTATTTCAAATTTGGGCATGTAAAATTTTGTAAATATTATATATATAATTTTATTTTATTTATAGATAAAAAAATTTATTTATAATCTACTTTGTTAATATATTTTTAGTTAGTTTATAGATTTTAATGTTTATATATTTTATTTCAAATTTGGGCTTGTAAAATTTTGTAAATAATATTATTTTATTTTATTTATAGATAAAAAAATTTATTTATAATCTACTTTGTTAATATATTTTTAGTTAGTTTATAGATTTTAATGTTTATATATTTTATTTCAAATTTGGGCTTGTAAAATTTTGTAAATAATATTATTTTATTTTATTTATAGATAAAAATATTATTTATAATCTACTTTGTTAATATATTTTTAGTTAGTTTATAGATTTTAATGTTTATATATTTTATTTCAAATTTGGGCTTGTAAAATTTTGTAAATAATATTATTTTATTTTATTTATAGATAAAAATATTATTTATAATCTACTTTGTTAATATATTTTTAGTTAGTTTATAGATTTTAATGTTTATATATTTTATTTCAAAATTTTATAATAGTCATAACAGGAATTTACGCAATAATTACTATATTAGAATACTAGAAAAATTGATAAGTTCCTCGACATCTAATCATTGATTAAAATTTAAATTATTATTTTCTTCTGCGAAAGTTTAAGAGATTAAATTAATGTTTTAAAAAATAATATAACAAACTGATTAATTAATTATTTTCAATGATTAATAAGAAAATGTATATAGCAAGTACATGTATTATTATTACATTATTTATATCCACTCTATATTAAATCATTTTTCTATTATAGTTTGACGCAAATTTCAGAATGTTTTGGATTCGAAAAATAAATATTCAAAATATACTAACATGTCATTTAATCTTATGATATTTTACATTTCATGTGAAAAAAAATTAAATATTAATTTTTTAATATGAAAAATATTAATTTATTAATACAACATAAAAGTAATAAAGGACAATATATAAAAATATTTGAAGTATTTGATATTTTATTAAATTAAAATAATTCTAAATTAATATATAGCCGCGCAACGCGCGGGTACGTATACTAGTGAAGAACAATAATAAAGAAGAAGACAATTGAGTTAATATTTATTTTTTCCAAGTTTAATTTAACACATGACCAATTTTGATTGGTCAGTGTTGTCTAAAAGCTGCACCCACGCGCTTAACATAGGTGAAATCACGGACTCAGCCACGTAGGCCGAAAAGTGGTAAACAATTAACTAAAAAATAAGTTCAGGGGGGTAATAGGACCTTAGTAAAGGTTAGGTGTGTCTCAGGGATTTTGGGCATAGGCTGGGGGGGGGGGGTACTTATGCATTTTCCCGAAAAAACCTATGTTATAGCTTCCCCTCCAAATATCTCCTTATCGGTGATACTTTTAGATATGAAAATTTTAATTTTTTGATGTTTATAATCAGTGGCGGAGCCAACATTTTTGTCAAGGGTGTTCATACTTTTATGACAGGGGTTGGCTTAATTTTTTTAACCAAAATTTTAAAAAATAGTAATTATTTTTAAAAAGGAGAAAGTCAAACACTAAATGATATCCTTGGCTTGTTTTGATTAATAAAAAAGGAACTTTTTGTTTTTAACATAAAAGAGAGTTTTTCATTTTATCTTCAACAACAAAAGAGGATCTTCATTTAAGTGAAAAAAAAAACTAAATATAGTTGTAGGAGCCTTGGGTCGTAGCCAGGCCCTTGAGGAAAATTTGCATAACTTTAGCCACTGAGCTATATCTCTCTTTTTGTGTCAAGGGTATTCAACAATTAGTATATATATTCAACAATATCTATATTAAACCTGTATATTCATAAAAAATTTCGTCGAAGGGTGTTCATCTGACCATCCTTGAATGTGTGTTGCCCTGCCCATGTTTATAATTCTTCTTCCTTTCACATCCATGCTTTGAAAATCTGTGAATATGCAATTTCCTTTTTTTTGTTACAGTCATGTTTGCCAAGTAGTCTGTAACCTGATTCTTTTCCATCATTGTTTATTTCAATGATGTTGCTCTTTAACTAGATTTAAAAGCAAAACTAAGTTCTTTGATATTCTTGATCTCATGGTAACTAGAAGCTATGTAACTGAGATTTTGGGTGGAGAGCTCCTTGAACCTCTTTACAAAATAAAATTTTAGTCATAATTTTGGCTAACAAACTATAAAATTGTTTTTTTAAAGCTAAGGGTTATTATTATTTTAATCTCTTTAAATAATTATATTTGAAAGAAAATAAGTGAGCTATTTCTCATTAATTATTTGCATAGTGGTGTTTTAAGGAAAATTTCTCATTATTTCCTTTGTTGAGGTACTTTACTTTATTTTAGCTACTAAGGACCTAGAAGTAATAATACATGATAGGGTATGACTAAAGTATCCACCACTTTATATGAGTGTCATCCTCAAGAAATAAGAAGTGACTAGTGATCAAGGTGCCTCTTAACATATATTTTTTAATCATAGATTTACGTTCTGTAGAAAGTATGCAGATTCAATATAATAAAGACTTAAATTTACATAGAAGTGTAAAAAAAGCATATTTTTGTTAGTAACTATAATCTATTTTTTGCTACTTAATAGAAGAATTGAGATGGAGGGGGAAAGATTGAAGCGATTTTTATCTTTTGTACAACTTCAAATTATGAATAGAGATCTGGGCTTTAAAAATTAGTAAGAATACTTTTCTGCTAAATTCAACTTCACAAAGTTATGTTGCTTCCTATTTAAAAGTGAAGATCAAAATCTTTGGTATCCTATAGTTCAATAGCACCCAATATTCTCTTCAATGCTTAGTTCATCCATGTTATAACAGACAAGAACAATTTTCTTCCCTAGTTCAAAAGAACACATTAGATTAGCATGTTTAAGACATGAAATTTTTAGTTATTGGAAACACTGCAGTTAACTATAGTCAGGGGCAAGTCATAGTAGCACAAAAAATCATTTTTGCTAATTCCAAGCCAAAATATCTATCCATATTTTGAAGTACGTAGTATAAGAGATAAAAACCGCTTCAATCTTGCTTGTTCCATCTCAATTCTTCTCTATAAGTAGGAAAAAGATAGATTATAGCTACAACCAAAATATGGAATTTTTTACACTTCTATGAATATGAATCTTTGTAATAGTGTATCACCGTATAAAATAAAAACTTACATTTCTACCGTTATTTGGCTGTTTGGATATATATGCTATGTATCTTTGTTTGGACATGAGATAATACTCATTGAGTTCATTTTTTTCATTTCTTCAAAGTTCATGCAACAAATTCATTAAGGGCCTGGGTAGAATGAAGAAACTCGAAAATTAATGATTGTAGGGATGAGTGTGAAATTAATGATGTTGAGAATTTTCAAAGTGAATTCACTGATGATGATATAGCTGCTGAAAAAGTCACCATACCTGCTCCTGAAGATACACAATCTGTTGACTAGGATGATGGATATATAGTTTGTTCAGAACATACATGAACTTTACATCACGTCCAAAGAGAATTAAGAATTTTATTGGCCAAATATGTTGATAGATGGACAACAATAGCTGAAGAACAAATAGGACTACAACATGAATTCCAAAAAACAGTACTTATGCTGAAAAATCAATGCCTTTGATATTGGAATTAGACTTCGATGATGAATGAACTATCCAAACTGATGAACTCCTTGATGGATAAGAAAAATGCTAATTTTTTTGTTGAAATTGTACGATATACTATTATTTAAATCTTCTTTGTTTTAAAATCACGTTACATTTTTGTTCCAAATTGCTATCATAAGAGTATTCCGCTCTTTCTTTTGTCATTACACTTCTAAAATTGATTCATATTCTTGTCAAATAAGATGGCAAAGGAAGATCACTTCATGGTGTTTAGTATCTAGCAAAATGTGTACTTTAATTGGAGCGGAGTTAATCAAAGATTTGATTGAAGGAAATCCTCGTGGATGCTATGACCTACTACATATGAATGTTGGATGTTTCTTGCAACTTGCAAATGAAATGAAAACAAGAGATCTATTAGCTGACTCAAGAACGGTTAGAGTTGAGGAACAATTGGCTGCTACACTTATGTGCAGTCTCTCGGAGAAAAAAGTGAAATTTGAGCTTGATGAAAATTGTGTGAAAGCGTTTGAGGTGCTAAAATGGAACTTAATTGAAGCTCCAATCTTGATTGCTCCTAATTGGGAGCTACCATTATTTGAACTCATGTGTGATGCAAATGATGTAGTAGTGGGTGCAGTATCTGGACAAAGGAAAGAGAAGGTGTTCTATTCGATATATTATGCTAGCAAGACCCTTGATTCTTCTCAAGCTAATTACAAAGTGACTAAGAATGAGATGCTTGCTCTAGTGTTTGCCTTCGAGAAGTTTATATCATATTTGGTAGGTACCAAAGTGATTGTTTATATTGACCATGCACGTATTAGGTACATATTCAACAAGAAGGATGCTAACCCAAGGTTCATTCGATGGATATAGCTTCTTCAAGAATTTGACCTTGAAATCAAAGTCCAAAAAGGTATAGAGAATAAAATAACTGATCATCTTTCGAGGTTAGAAGACTTCTCTCATGTGCATGAAGGGTAAAAAATACGTGAAGAGTTTCTGAATGAGCAGTTGATGGCCTTAGATATCTCCCAAGTGTAGTGGTATGCTCATATAGTAAATCTATTGGCGAGTGGAGTGTTCCCACCAGACGTAACTGCTCAACAAAGAAAGAAGCTTAAGCATGATGCTAAATTTTACATCTAGGATGAATCATTCTTGTTTAAACAAGGAGTGGATCAAGTTGTGGGAAGATGTATTCTGGAAAATGAGGTCAAGCAAGTTCTCGAAAGTTTATGAAGGAGAGCGTACAACTCACAAGGTATTGCAATCTGGCTTCTTTTGGCCCTCTTTATTCAAAGACTCTATAGCTTATGTGAAACAATTGAGTTATTAGTCTTGAGAGTCTTTGAAATTCAATCATTGTGTTTCACACTGAGTTTTGAGAAAAAGTTTAAAAGGTTCTATTTCATAAAAACTTAAGAGTTACAAATGTTATTTATATATATATATACCTATGTTGATTATTGGACTTAGATAAGTTCACAAGCGCATGTTTTTAGGAATTTAAACACGTCTAATGTTTGAAAATTATTTCAATTAAGTAACAAGTCCATTCTTTGTAATGGGTGAATTGAGCATAAAGTTATATCACTTATTTTTGGGTAGTATCGAGCACCGAAGTGGGTGAAGTCCCATAAAACTATGTAGCCAATATTGGATAGGATAACATTGATTCTTCATGCGACTCCTCACTGCCTCTCAGAAGGCCAATCAGATGGATCAATAGCCACGATATCATCCTATACCCCGACAAAGTATAGGATGGCCCTAGCAACGTGAGGTGAAACATTGTATCATTGCTAGGCTTATGGTAATGGTTGTCTGGTAGAGAAACTCCCCACAAGTAAAGTATATTATTTTCATGTTGCGTTCATTGTATATTTTATGGTACCGTTTAAATGGTTTTACTTCATGTTCATGTATTGATTCAGTTGAGTTTCTTTCAGTCATTCAAGCTAGTTAATTGTTTACTTTAACCTTATCACATACTCGTACATTCAATGTACTGATTTCACTCAACCAATGATGCTGATACAATTGTTCATGATCATCCACAAGCGTTTCGTTGAGGTCATGTGACATTCCAGTCAGATTTGGTGAGCCTTCTTATATTCCGGTGGACTTCACCTTTACCTTACAATTAGTAGTTTTGAGATGTCGCGGGTATTGTCCCAAAATCCTTCTGTAATAGTAGATGCTTCATAGATAGACATAGTTGATTAGTTTTTTGTTATTTACTTTCTTTGAGTTGTTTTACAAACTGTATGTATTCTCATTGAGTATTGTTCAGATTGAATTCTTTTTTTAAAGTTGATTATTCTAGTTTAATGAATGTAATTCAGTTTTAAGCTTATGTATGCTTGATTTAGTCTTCCGCTTGTAGTCGGCCAGGATGAGGGTTCACTTGGAGACCAACAATGGTTCTCGAGTGTCGACCACGTCCAGGGTGTAGGCTCGGGTCGTGACAAACTCTCTACTTGTTCTTTATACATTTTCTCTATTTTTAGATCTTATTTAACCTTTTATTTTAATGTTTCATAAATGGTCCACATTACCCATGAGCTACAAATTGTCCCAAAATTTATCCCAATTCTATGCTAGATTTCTTTGAGTGGGTTTATCAAATAAATATTGAATTTATGAGTTATCAAGTTATTCAATGAACCACAATGCAAGCAATAAATGTTAAATGAAATTGTTATGTTTCCTCATAGCTAGAGGCACCTTTGGTTGGATTCATTTCAAATAGGTAATTATTTTGTCAGCAAATTATTGATCACTATATTAGGTAAATTTATGATTTTATCGGTTGAATTTATAAAGTGTGTGTGTATATATATATATATATATATATAATTTGCATAACTATGACCAAAAGAGGAGCAATTAGGAGGTTGACGATTTCTCTATCAATTGTGTGGAATAAGTGTATTTGATATTCATGAATAATATTTCGTTAAAATATACAATTGATGACAATGTATCATTTATGGTGATCAACACTTTTGTGTGATAATGCTTCTGAAATTTTGTATGTGTCAAATGGATAAATGTATTTTTTTTTACTTTTATACCACGAATCATGATGTAACTCCACTGATGCAACTATTTGTAACATCCCGCCTTAGAAAGAACTAGAATTAGAACGAAACTATTTTTTGAAAGAATAAATTGGGAAATTTTTGCAAGTTATGTTAAGTATGAGTTTTGGGTCAACTTCAAACGACCATAACTTTGAGTACAAGATGAGTTACTTGGTCTATAAGATGTCAAATGAAAGGTCTTGGAATCTTCTTTCCAACGCCACTGAGTTTGCTACTTTTTGAGCTCGTATGAGGGAGATATTCCTGTTTGAAGTTGGGCTGTCCAGTTAAGGAAAGTTACCCGAATTTAATAAGGGTATTTTGGTCTTTTCCTTACCATATCAGATTTATTTCATTTTTAGTAATTAATTAGTGGTCTATTACACCATCATAATTCACTCTAGGTTTTTAGAAAAGAGTTCAAGAAGAGAAAAGAGGAGAAAGGTCAAGATTTCGTCAAGTTCTTTAAATTTCGTCGCAGATTTCGCCAAGGGTTTGATCCCTAAGAGTATGTGAGTTCACATAGCGTTGAGTTCGTTCACCCATGCGCCAATCATGATTAATTTAGCGCATTTCATTCTTGAAAGTAAAGGATTTGAGTTCTTGATGAATTTTGTTGAAGTTTTCCTTCATAATCTTAATTGTTGAGGTTTTGATGTGTTCTTGAGATAATCGTATAAGGTTTAAGGTTGTTTCTGAGTAGATTCTTGTACACTAATGATAGGTATTCAAATCTAAGTGATTGGGGAAGAAACCATCCGATTCTAGGTGAATTGGGGTTAGAAAACGAGTAAGGAAATTCGTTAGGTTTTTTGGGAAGGGTGTTGGCGCACCACGCCACTCAATGCGCCAGCAAGAGGAGTCTGTAGTTTTGGCTCTGGGGCGCCGCACCACTCAGTGCGTCCCAACCCAGACTCTGTAGTTTAGGGTCTGGCGCCCTGTGCCACTCAGTATGCCAAGGTCGCCAAGTCCTTTACCCTTTCCCATTTCTTTCCGTTTGAGTTCCCTCGAATCGTACCTATGTTTTCTAGTTGATTTCTACACTCTAAGGTACGTCTAAACATCGAGAGATCACCCATAACATGAGATCATAACCCTTGAATCCATAATTCAAATTCAAAGTAGAGCTAAGATTCAAGTCTAGAGAGTTCTTAGAGTCTTTTCAAAAGTTTTTTACAATTGTTTTAAAACTTGTTTTAAGAATTAAGCATTGAGTTTGAGGAAGGGTAGAGCCGAGTTCATTTTCTTTAAAATGTTATATGGGAACTAAGTATTTCCAAGAATAAATGTTTTCACATTTAAGATGAGAGGAAACACCGATTTCAAAAAGAGTTTTCATGAGCAGTTTTTAGTACCATCTCTTTTAAGAGAAAGACTTTTGAGTAATAATCTCAAACCACAGGAAGAGTTATGTTTCTAAACATATGAGCTAGTTATATTTTTGGAGTAGTATTGAGAACCGATATGGGGACGAGTTGAGATAGCTCAAGTCTCCATAAACCATGTAGCCAACATGGGAGTCACGACCCGAGCCTACACCCTGGACGTAGCTGGCACTCAAGAACCATTGTTGGTCCCCAAGCGAACCCTCATCTTGGCTAACTACAAGCGGAAGGCTAACTCAAGCATACAAAGCTTAAAACTGAATAAAATTCATTGAACTCAATTATAAAATCTTTAACTCAAAAGATTAACTCTGAATAAAATAGTATATTCAACTCACCAGTAATAGGAAACTCAAGTCTTTAAATCATCTAACAAAATATATGAAACAAACTTCTCAACTGTACTATCCATCTATGAAGCCCCTACTATTATAGAAGGATATCTGGACAATACCTACGACATCTCAAAACTACTAACTGTAAGATAAAAGTGAAGTCCTCCGGAATATAAGAAGGCTTACCAAAACTGATTCGAATATCACATGACCTCAATGAAATGCCTGTTGATGATCCTGAATACCTGTATATGGATCATGACATGATGCAGGCAAAAGGCTCAGTACGTGGAATGTACGAGCATGTAAGGGGAATTCTAAATAATAAACATAAGCTTGAACTTGATAAATGGAAACATACTTACCTCTTCTCAACTCACTCAACTCAACTCGACTCAAGAATAAGATAGTCAACTCAAAGATTAGATACTCAACTCAACTCAAAGGTATTCAAATCAAGATAGTCAAGGATAAAGCAACAATAAACGATGCAATTTATGAAAAGCTGTAAAATTGTACATAGAAACTCAATGTGTTGGAAAATACAATAATACTCAGTTTGTATATAAAAATACAATATAACTCTGTGGGAGATTCTCTAATCGACAATTATCACTATGAGCTCTGTGATGATATAACGTCTAGCCCATGCTGCCAGAACTGTCCTATACTTTGCCGGGGGTATAGAACCTACTACTAAGTGGATCCACTAGTCTATGTTAAAGAAAATTAAGGAATCATCTAAAAAGTATGACCCTTTCTACCCACGTTGGGTACATGGTTATGGAGACTTAAGTTATCTGAACCTGTCCCCATATCGTTGCTCAATACTACTCCCAAAATGTAACTAGCTCATAATTTTAAAAACATACTTTTTCTGTGGTTTGAGATTATTACTAAAAAAAAATATCTCTTAAAAGAGATGGTACTAAAAATGCTCATGGAAACTCTTTAAGAAATCGGTGTTTCCTCTCATCTTAAATGTGAAAACATTTACTCTTGGGAATACTTAGTTCCCATATATCATTTTGGAGAAAATGAACTCATCTCTACTCTTCCTCAAACTCATATGCTCGAGTCTTTAAAACAAGTTTTAAAATAATTTGTAAAATGACTTCTTAAAATAGGGTTCATGTCGAATTATGGACGTGAACGACTCAATTCAAGGTTTTCAATAACCATGCATAGAACTCGATACTTGGAACTCAACAACTCTAGAACTCAAGGAGTTAATGATACTACTCATCTCAAGAATGCTCGACTCGGAGGGTTCATGTGGATTTATGGGAATGAACTACTCAACTCAAGGACTCAATGCTACTTCTCACCTCAAGACTGCTCGACTCATAGGGTTCATGTAGAATTATGGGGATGAACTACTCAACTCAAGGACCTTCATGGGTAACATGTAGTAGTCCCATGAATAGGAATATAATTTCAAAAGGATTAGGAACTCAATAATCAAGACTTAGAACTTGAAGGTACTACTCCTCTCAAAGATGCTCAGTTTACGAAGTTCATGTGGAATTTATGGGCATGAACGACTTGACTCGAGGACTACATAACAATATGGGACTCATGTATACGACTCTTCTCATTCTTATACTCACTTTCTCAAAACTTAGCTCAAATGGATAGTTGATCTCAAAGAATTCACAATTGAACTCAAAGACTTTCTTGGACTCTATTCTTAACTCTCTCTTGAATTTGAATTATGAATTCAAGAGTTATGGTTCATGATATGAATGATCTCGTGATGATAATGCAGGCTCATGAATACATTCTCCTCATTCTCATACTCTACTTGCTCGAGTCTTGAAACAAGTTAGTAGAAGTTGTAGAAGACTCCTCAAAAAGACTCAAAGGGACTTTCTCAAAATGTTCGAAGGAACTCTCAAGACTTGGCTCTTAACTCTACCTTGAATTTGAATTATTAATTCAAGGTTATGATTCATGTTATGAATGATTTCTATGTGCTTAGAAGTAGTTTAGAGTGTTTAGAATCAAAGGGGAGTAAAGGTACCCTTCGAAAGAGCTCACACGGACGAAACGACGGAGAACGGGTGGAGGCAGGTGACCCTGGCGTACTGAGTAGCGTGGGGCACCAGCTCCTAAACTACAGAACATTATTCTTGGCATACTGGCGCAGTGCAGCACACCAGCCACCCCTGGCGTATTGGTGGCGCGTCTCCCTAGGCACCGCCCAGAAAACCCGACGAATTTTCCTCTTCGATTTTTGGCCCTAATTCACCTAGAATCGAATGGTTTCTTCCACAATCACTTAGATTCGAATACCCAACCAAAATATACAAGAATATACTTAAAAAAAATAATCTTAAAATCCATACGATTATCTCAAGAAATCATCGAAATCCCAATTAAACAAGATTTAGAATGAAACTTCAAGAACACTTATCAAGAACTCATCAAGAACTTATATCCTTAAATTTCAAGAACGAAATTACGCTGAAAAAATAATGATTGGCGTGTGGGTGAACGAACCCAACACTATAGAAGCTTACATACCCCTTAGGGATCAAACCCTTGGCGAAATCCGCAACGAAACCTCAAGAACTTGACGAAACCTTGACATTTCTCCTCTTTTCTCCTCTTGAACTATATTCTAAAACCCTAGCGTGAAATATGATTGTGTAAACTGAACCAAATCAGTTTAGACCCCTATTTAATTACTAAAAATGAATTAAATCTGATAGGGTAAGAAAAAGACCAAAATACCCCTCTTAAATTTTGGTAACTTTCTTTAAATAGTCAGCCTGAATTCAAACAAGCATATCTCCCTCATACGAGCTTGAAAATTAGCAAACTCAGTGGCGTTGGAAAGAGGACTCAGAGATCTTTGATTTGATTTCTAATGGGTCTCCTAAGTCATCCTGTACTGAAAGTTATGGTATGTTGAAGTTGATCCAAAACTTAAAAGAACTAAGGAATGACTTGAATGAATTATCTTTAATTATTTTTGGAACTCAAGGTGTTATATCTAGTGACCTGACCTTAATACTTAAGAAATTTTAAAATCCTTGGTAAAATCCTACTCACAACGAAGGATGATTCGAGTCTTCGTTAAAAAAATTTCTGGGGTGTTACAATAGGTAGAAAGGGTCATACTTTTTAGATGATTCCTTAATGTTTTTTAGCATAGACCAGTGGATCCACTTAGTAGTAGGTTCTATACCCCGACAAAGTATAGGACAGTTCTTGTAGCGTGGGTTAGACACTGTATCATCACATAGCTCATAGTGATGGTTGTCGGTTAGAGAATCTCCCACAGAGTTACTTGTATTTTCATATACAAGACTAAGTTATTGTCGTGTCTTTTTATACAGTGAGTTGTTATCTACATGTTTTAAAGCTTTTATTTATATTGCACATTTATTACTACATTAGATTGAGATGAGTTGAGTTGAGATGAGGTAAGTGTTTCTTTCAGATTCCAGTTCAAGCGTATGTCTTATTTAGAGTTCCCCTCACATGTTCGTACATTATGTGTACTAACGCCATTTGACCTGCATGTTTTATGATGCAGATACAGGTAACCAGGATCAACATCCAGTGCTTCGTTGATCCAGTTGAGCTTCAAAGTGTTGATTAGCCTCTTTGCTTCCGGAGGATCCATTTTTATCATTGTTTTGTATTTTCAATTTGTTAGGATGATCTAGGGTATTGTCCCGACATCCCTCTTAGTATTAGAGGCTTCATAGATAAATAGTTATAGTTCATGAATCTTTTCATTTTCAGTTTTTCATGTTGAGACTTGAGTTGCCACTTTGGCTTGTTGAATGTTTATTTCTAAAACATTCTAAGTATCTATTGAGACAGTTCAGTTATGATTGGTTTCCATACATTTCATTGTTGAGTAATTCTTCCACTGAGAGTTAAGCTAAGCCAAGGGTTCTTTTGGGGCCAACAATGGTTCTCGAGTGCCGGCCACGCCCAAGGTGTAGGCTCAGGGAATGCTAGTATTCATCGCAAATCATTATCAGATCTAAATATTGCGATAGATTAGTGGTTGATGCACAAATAATGTATATAATTATGATGGTATTTGTAATATACGTAGAATGTGCTCATTAAGAAAACATAATGAATATTAAAAATATTTATAATCATCGAGAGATATCTTATTAAGACGAGTTTTTTCTACAAAAAGCATCATACTTGAGTAGACACAAACGTTTTTTTTTCTGAAACTCACCCTCGATGAAAACTTCTTAGTCAGTGAAGAAGTCTATAACTAAATTTATTTTTGGAAGTATGACCAATTACTGATTCTTAGTGAATGTAGTTAGATGTATTAATTTTTCAATATAAAAAAGAGAATTGTCATACCTCAATTCAAATTTGACTACTCAATTCATTAATAGATAGTACTTTTTTGGGTCAAACTTTTAGGCTTTTATTGATAAAATTCAAACATAAGTCCAAAACTTATTTGGGCTTTACACCCAAATCTAATAAGACATAACAAAACAATCTAACATACACAACCTACTTCAGATCCAGCCCAAAAACTAATCCCTATAAATATTTCTTTAAGTCGAGGGTTTTCTAAATCCGCCTCTATTCCTTCATCACCTTCATCCCTAACCATCTGAAAGATGTTCCCTCTTTAGGATAACAAGTAGTTCTGCCTCCTCAATTTATGGATTATTGTTGAATTATTCTCCTTTCTTCCTTGTTTATTAGATAAATTCGAGTAAGTCTTCTCTATTTCCTTACTTCCCTTTTCATATGCCTGTTTCAGCTGACCAAAGTGCCTTTCCAGTTGTGTTCTATGATTTAGTGGACCGTACGCCTTGTATTTTACTTCTAGATCTTATCTTAGGGAAGGATGCATAATCATTATGTTGATGATTTCTAATTTTTCTTATAATTCTTCCCCTCATCTCTGATTTCTTCTGTTTCTGCTACCTTAAAGGTGGTGCTTGAATGGAGTGTACAAGCAGCTTATTTCCACCTCCTCATACTAGTGATGAAAACTTCTTCCAGGTTAAACTGTCTCCATTTGACTCAGATCCTCTGATTTTGTTGATTCCTTTGTGCTAGCTAAAAATAGCCTAGGTTGGATAGCATTTCACATTTCTTATTTTCCCTATATCTTTTGTAAATAATGTATATGTGAAAAAGCTTATATTGTAGCCTCCCCTTCCCCATTATCTCCTTATCAATGATACTCTTAGATATGAGCTTTTGAATATGTCACCTTTTATAATTCTCCTTCCTTTCGCATCCATCCTCTGAAAATCTGTGAATATGCAATTTCCCTATTCTATAGTCATGTTTGCCAAGTAGTATGTAAGTTGATTCCCTTCTATCATTATATGTTGAATCTATATTTTTTGCCTTGTAAGCAACCCCTGATTTCTTCAACTGTTTCATTTATTATCCACAAACATTACTAGATAGTACTCATGTTTATTGTAATGACAAAAGCCCGTAATTGCATATGAAAGATGATTGATAAATATAATAAATATAACTTTCATACTAAGAATAAGTTTGCATACAATGTAATATTCTTTTTTTCAAATTTTGAATCGTATATTTTAATGATATACTGCTTTATAATAGAATTTAGAAGCAAAGCTAAGTTCTTTGATGTTCTAATCTCATGGTAACTAGAAGCTATGCAAGTGAGAATTTGGGTGGAGAGCTCCTTGAACCTCTTTACAAAGTTAAATTTTATTCATAATTTTCCCTAATAAACTATAAAATTGATCTTTTTACAAGCCGAGGATTATTATTATTTAGTCTCTTTGAATAATTATATTTAAAGAAAGTCTATGAGCTATTTCTCATTAATTTTTTGCATAGTGATGTTTTAAGGAAAATTTCTCATTATTTTCTTTGTTGAGTTACTTTACTTTATTTTTGCTGCTAAGGACCTATATGTAATAATACATGTTAGGGTAAGACTAAAGTAACCACAACTTTACAAGAGTGTCATCCTCAAGAAATAAGAAGTGACTAGTGATCAAGGTGCCTCTTAACATGTATTTTCTAATCATAGATTTATGTTTTTAAGAAAGTATGCAGTTGCAATATAACAAAGACTTAAATATACATAGAAGTGTAAAAAAACATATTTATGTTAGTTACTATAATCCTTTTTTTTCTACTTAATAGAAGAATTGAGATGGAGGAGGAATGATTTGAGCGACTTTTATCTTTCGTACAACTTCAAAATATGAATAGAGATCTTGGCTTTAAAATATAGTAAGAATGCTTTTATGCTACTATTACTTAAATTTTCTGCAATTGATTGCAAGTGTTTCCAATAATATTATTTTTCATACTTTAAGCATGCAAATCTTACGTGTCCCTATGATTTAGAGAACATAGTAGTCGTTATTATAACATGAATGGACATATAATTAATTTTCTCAAGTGTTCGTAAAGAAGATTAAGTATTATTGAACTATGACTTCCAAGAATTTTGATTTTCATTATTATTTAAATAAGAGGCAACATTAATTCTCTCTAAATTCAGCTTCACAAAGTTATGTTGCTTCCTATTTAAAAGTGAAGATCAGAATCTCTGGTATCCTATAGTTCAATAGCTCCAAATATTCTCTTCAATGCTTAAACAAATGCTTAGTTCATCCATGTTATAACAGACAAGAACAATTTTCTTCCCTAGTTCTATAGAACACATAAGATTAGCTAGCATGTTTAAGACATGAAATTTTTTGTTATTGGAATTACTGACAGGTAACTACTGATAAGTACAAGTTATAGTAGCAGAAAAAATCATTTTGCTAATTCCAAGACAAAATATCTATTATTCTGAATTAGTAGAAGAGATAAAAACCGCTTCAATACTGCTTCTTCCATCTCAACTCTTCTCTACAAGTAGGAAAATGATAGATTATAATAACAACCAAAAGATGGAATTTTTTTACACTTCTATGAATATAAATATTTATAATAGTGTATCGCCATATAAAATAAAAACGTACATTTCTATCGCTATTCGACTGTTTGGGTATATATGTTATGTATCTTTGTTTGGACATGAGATAATACTCATTGAGTTCATTTCTTCATAGTTGCTAAAAGAGTTACCACATCTGATCCTAAAGACACTCAATTTGTTGACCATGATGATGGATATATAATTTGTTTAGAACATACATGAACTTTACATCACTTCCAAAGAGAATTAAGAATTCTATTGGCCAAATCTGTTGATAGATGGAGAACAATAGCTGAAGAACAAATAAGGTTACAACATGAATTCCAAAGATTAATGCCTTTGATATTGTAATTAGACTTCGATGATAAATGAACTACGCAAACTGATGACCTTGCATATAAGAAAAATTATGATTTTTTTGTTGAAATTGTACATGATAATATTATTTAAATCTTCTTTGTTTTAAAATTACGTTACATTTTTGTTCCAAATGTCCATCATAAGAATATTCCACTCTTTCCTATGTCATTACAGTTCAAAATTAATTCATTTTCTTGTCAAATTAATAAGATGGCAAAGGAAAATCACTTCATGGTGTTTTGTTTATGGCAAAATGTGTACTTTAATTGGAGCGGAGTTTATCAAAGATTTGATTGAAGGACATCCTCGTGGATGCTATGACCTACTACATATGAATGTTGGATGTTTCTTGCAAATTGCAGATGAGACGAAAACAAATGGTCTATTAACTGATTCAAGAACGGTTAGAGTTGAGGAACAATTGGTTGCCAGACTTATGTGCAGTCTATCGAAGAAAGAGGTGAAATTTGAGTTTGATGAAAATTGCGTGAAAGCGTTTGAGGTGCTAAGACGAAACTGAATTGAAGCTCCAATCTTGATAGCTTCTAATTGGGAGCTACCATTATTTGAACTCATGTGTGATACAAGTGTTGTTGTAATAGGTGCAGTATTAGGACAAAGGAAAGAGAAGGTGTTCCATTCGATATATTATGCTAGCAAGACCCTAGATTCTACTCAAGCTTATTACAAAGTAACTGAGAAGGAGATGCTTGCTCTAGTGTTTGCCTTTGACAAGTTCATATCGTATTTCGTAGGTACCAAAATGATTGTTTATACTGACCATGTAGCTATTAGGTACCTATTCTACAAGAAGGATGCTAAGCCAAGGTTCATTCGATGGATATTTCTTCTTAAAGAATTTGACCTTTAAATCAAGGACCGAAAAGGTACAGAGAATCAAATAGCTAATCATCTTTCGAGGTTAGAAGACTTCTCTCATGTGAATGAAGGGGAGCAATATGTGAAGAGTTTGTGAATGAGCTGTTGATGGCCTTAGATATCTCTCAAGTGTTGTGGTATGCTGATTTAGTAAATCTATTAGCGAGTGGGGTGTTCCCACCAGGAATAACCACTCAAAAAAAGCAGAAGCTGAATCATGATGCGGAATTTTACATCTGGGATGAACCATTCTTGTTTAAACAAGGAGTGGATCAAGTTGTGAGAAGACGCACTCCAAAAAACAAGGTCAAACAAGTTCTCGAGAGTTGTCATGCAAGTCCTTATAGATTAGAGCACGCAACTCACAAAGTATTGCAATCTGACTTCTTTTGGCCGTCTTTATTCAAAGACTCTATAGCTTATGTGAAAGAATGTGATCAGTGTCAAAGGTTGGCTACTATATCTAGAAGACATGAGATTTTACCAAACAATATTATATTAAGACATAACAAAACAACCTAACAGACACAACCTACTTCAGATGCTGCCCAAAAAATGATCCTTATAAATATTCCCTTAAGTCTAGGTTTTTTTACATCAACCTCTATTCCTTCATCACCTTCATCCCTAACCATCTGAAAGATGTTCCCTCTTTAGGATAACAAGAAGTTCCGCCTCCTTATGTTATGGATTATTGTTGAATTATTCTCCTTGCTTCCTTGTTTATTAGCTAAATTAGAGTAAGTCTTCTCTATTTTCCTTACTTCCTTGTTCATATACCTGTTTCAGCTGACCAAAGTACCTTTGCAGTTGAATTCTATGATTTAGTGGACTGTGCTCCTTGTGCGTTACTTCTAGATCTTATCTTAGGGAAGGATGCTTAATCATTATGTTGGTGATTTCTGTTTTTTTTTTTAATAATTCTTCCCCTCATCTCTGATTTCTTCCATTTCTTCTACCTTAAAGGTGGTGCTTGAATGGAGTGCACGAGCAACTTCTTTCCACCCCCTCATACTAGTAATTAAAACTTCTTCCAGGTTAAAGTGTCTCCATCTGACTCAAATCCTCTTATTTTGTTGATTCCTTTGTGCTAGCTGAAAATAGCCTAGGTTGGATAACATTTCACATTTCTTGTTTTCCCTATATCTTTTGTAAATAATGTATATATGAAAAAGCTTATATTATAGCCTCCCCTCCCCATTATCTCCTTATCAGTGATACTCTTAGAGATGAGCTTTTGAATTTGTCACTTTTTATGAATCTCCTTCCTTTCGCATCGATGCTCTGAAAACCTGTGAATATGCAATTTCCCTATTCTATAGTCTTGTTTTCCAAGTATTATGTAAGTTGATTCCCTTCCATCATTGTATGTTGAATCTGTATGTTTTACCTTGTAAGCAGCCCCTGAATTCTTCAACTGTTTCATTTATTATCCACAGACATTACTAGATAGTACTCATGTTTATTGAAATGACTAAAGCCCGTAATTGCATATGAAAGATGATTGATAAATATAATAAATATAACTTTCATATCAAGAATACATTTGCATTTAATGTAATATTTTTTTTTCATATTTTGTATTGTATATTTCAATGATATACTGCTATTCAGCAGGATTTAAAAGCTAAGCTAAGTTCTTTGATATTCTTAATCTCATGGTAACTAGAAGCTATGTATGTGAGATTTTGGGTGGAAAGCTCCTTGAAATTCTTTACAAAATTAAATTTTAGTCATAATTTGGGCTAACAAACTATAAAATTGATTTTTTTTAAAAGCTAAGGATTATTATTATTTTATTCTCTTTGAATAATTATATTTGAAGAATATAAGTGAGCTATTTCTCACTAATTATTTGCATAGTGGTGTTTTAAGGAAAATTTCTCATTATTTCCTTTGTTGAGGTACTTTACTTTATTTTAGCTATTAAGGACCTAGAAGTAATAATACATGTTAGGGTTTGACTAAAGTATCCACCACTTTATATGAGTATCATCCTCAAGAAATAAGAAGTGACTAGTGATCAAGGTGCCTCTTAACATATATTTTTTCATCATAGATTTACGTTCTTAAGAAAGTATGCATATGCAATATAATAAAGACTTAAATTTACGTAGAAGTGTAAAAAAAGCATATTTTTGTTAGTAATTATAATCAATTTTTTTTCTACTTAATAGAAGAATTGAGATGGAGGAGGAAAAATTGAAGCGACTTTTATCTTTTGTACAACTTCAAAATATGAATAGAGATCTGGGCTTTTAAAATTAGTAAGAATTCTTTTCTGCTACTATTACTTACACTTTTCTGCAACTTTAAATATGCAAATCTTATGTGTCCCTATGATTTAGATTACATAGTAGTCCTTATCCGTTATTATAACATGAATGAACTTATAATTGATTGGTTCAAGTGTTGAAAAGAAGATCAAGTATTATTGAACTATGACTTCCAAGTATTTTGATTTTCATTATTATTTAAACAAGAGGCAACATTAACCCTCGCTAAATTCAGCTTCACAAAGTTATGTTGCTTCCTATTTAAAAGTGAAGATCAGAATCTTTGGTGTCCTATAGTTATTTAGCACCCAATATCTCTTCAATGCTTAAATCAATGCTTAGTTCATCCATGTTATAACGGACAAGAACAATTTTCTTCCCTAGTTCAAAAGAACACATTAGATTAGCATGTTTAAGACATGGAATTTTTAGTTATTGGAAACACTGCAGTTAACTACAGTCAGGTGCAAGTCATAGTAGCATAAAAAAATAATTTTTTCTAATTCCAAGCCAAACTATCTATCCATATTTTGAAGTACGTAGTATAAGAGAGAAAAACCGCTTCATTCGTGCTTGTTCTATCTCAATTCTTCTCTATAAGTAGGAAAAAGTAGATTATAGTTACAACCACAAGATGTAATTTTTTTACACTTCTATGAATATGAATCTTTGTAATAGTGTATCACCATATAAAATAAAAACATACATTTCTACAATTATTTGGCTGTTTGGATATATATGCTATGTATCTTTGTTTGGACATGAGATAATACTCATTGAGTTCATTTTTTTCATTTCTTCAAAGTTCATGCAACAAATTCATTAAGGGCCTGGGTAGAATGAAGAAACTCGAAAATAAATGCTGGTAGGAATGAGTGTGAAATTAAAGATGTCGAGAATTTTCAAAGTGAATTCACTGATGATGATATAGCTTCTTAAAAAGTCACCATACCTGCTCCTGAAGATACACAAGTTGTTGACCAGGATGGTGGATAAATAGTTTGTTCAGAACATACATGAACTTTACATCACGTCCAAAGAGAATTAATAATTTTATTGGCCAAATATGTTGATAGATGGACAACAATAGCTGAAGAACAAATATGACTACAACATGAATTCCAAAAAATAGTACCTTTGCTGAAAAATCAATGCCTTTGCTATTGGAATTAGACTTCGATGAAGAATGAAATATGCAAACTGATGACCTCCTTGCTGGATAAGAAAAATGCTGAATTTTGTGTTGAAATTGTACGTGATACTATTATTTAAATCTTCTTTGTTTTCAAATTAAGTTACATTTTTGTTTTTGTTCCAAATTGCCATCATGAGAGTATTCCTCTCTTTTTTATGTCATTACACTTCTAAATTTATTCATTTTCTTGTCTAATAACATAGCAAATGAACATCACTTCATGGTGTTTAGTATCTGGCAAAATGTGTAATTTAATTGGAGCGGAGTTAATCAAAGATTTGATTGAAGGACATCCTCGTGGATGCTATGACCTACTACATATGAATGTTGGATGTTTCTTGCAAGTTGCAGATTAGATGAAAACAAGAGGTCTATTAACTGATTCAAGAACGGTCAGAGTTGAGGAACAATTGGCTGCCAGACTTATGTGCACTCTTGGAGAAAGAGGTGAAATTTGAGTTTGATGAAAATTGCGTGAAAGCGTTTGATGTGCTAAAATGGAACTTAATTGAAGCTCTAATCTCGATTGCTCCTAATTGGGAGCTACCATTATTTGAACTCATGTGTGATGCAAGTGGTGTAGTAGTGGGTGCAGTATTGGGACAAAGGAAAGAGAGGGTGTTCCATTCGATATATTATGCTAGCAAGACCCTTGATTCTTCTCAAGCTAATTACAAAGTGACTGAGAAGGAGATGCTTGCTCTAGTGTTTGCCTTCAACAAGTTTATATCGTATTTGGTAGGTACCAAAGTGATTGTTTATACTGACCATGCAACTATTAGGTACATATTCAACATGAAGGATGCTAACCCAAGGTTCATTCGATGGATATTGCTTCTTCAAGAATTTGACCTTGAAATCAAAGTCCAAAAAGGTATAGAGAATCAAATAGCTTATCATCTTTCGAGGTTAGAAGACTTCTCTCATGTGCATGAAGGAGAAAAAATCCATGAAGAGTTTCTGAATGAGCAGTTGATGGTCTTATATATCTTCCAAGTGTAGTGGTATGCTGATATAGTAAATCTATTGGCGAGTGGAGTGTTCCCACCAGACGTAACTGCTCAACAAAGAAAGAAGCTGAAGCATGATGCTAAATTTTACATCTAGGATGAATCATTCTTGTTTAAACAAGGAGTGGATCAAGTTGTGAGAAGATGTATTACGGAAAACGAGGTCAAGCAAGTTCTCAAAAGTTTATGAAAGAGAGCGCACAACTCACAAGGTATTGCAATATGGCTTCTTTTGGCCCTTTGTATTCAAAGATTCTATAGCTTATGTGAAACAATTGAGTTATTAGTCTTGAGAGTCTTTGAAATTCAATCATTGTGTTTCAAACTGAGTTTTGAGAAAAAGTTTAAAGGTTCTATTTCATAAAAACTTAAGAGTTACAAATGTTATTTATATATATGTACCTATGTTGATTATTGGACTTGAAAGATAAGTTCACAAGCACATGTTTTCAAGAATGTAAACACGTCTAATGTTTGGAAAGTATTTCAATTAAGTAACATGTCCATTCTTTGTAATGGGTGAATTGAGCATAAAGTTATATCACTTATTTTTGGTATTATTGAGCACCGAAGTGGGTCAGAGTCTCTTATGATTCGAAAGTGCCATAAATCTACGTAGCCAATATTGGATAGGATAACATTGATTCTTCATGCAACTCCTCACTGCCTCTCAGAAGGCCAATCAGATGGATCAATAGCCACGATATCATCCTATACCCCGACAAAGTATAGGATGGCCCTGACAACGTGAGGTGAAACGTTGTATCATTGCTAGGTTTATGGTACAGGTTGTCTGTTAGAGAAACTCCCCACAAGTAAAGTATATTATTTTCATGTTGCTTTCATTGTATATTTTATGGTAAAGCTTAAATGGTTTTCACTTCATGTTCATGTATTGATTCAGTTGAGTTTCTTTCGGTCATTAAAGCTAGTTAATTGTTTACTCTAACCTTATCACATACTCGTACATTGAATGTACGGATGTCATTCGACCTGCATCGTTTTATGATGCAGATACATGTGTTCATGATCATCAACAAGCGTTTCGTTGAGGTCATGTGACATTCCAGCCAGTTTTGGTGAGCCTTCTTATATTTCGGAGGACTTCGCCTTTACCTTACAATTAGTAGTTTTGAGATTTCGCGGGTCTTGTCCCAAAATCCTTCTGTAATAGTAGATGCTTCATAGATAGATATATAGAGTTGATTAGTTTTTTGGTATTTACTTTCTTTGAGTTGGTTTATAAACTGTAAGTATTCTCATAGAGTATTCTTCAAATTGAATTCTTTTTTTAAGGTTGATTATTCGAGTTGAATGAATATAATTCAGTTTTAAGTTTATGTATGATTGAGTTAGTCTTCCGTTTGTAGTCAGCCAGGATGAGGGTTCACTTGGGGACCGACAATAATTCTCGAGTGCCGGCCACGTCCAGGGTGTAGGCTCTGGTCGTGAAAAGCTCTCTACTTGTTCTTTATACATTTTCTCCATTTTTAGATCTTATTTAACCTTTTATTTTAATGTTTCATAAATGGTCCACATTACCCGTGACCTACAAATTGTCCCAAAATTTATCCCAATTCTATGTTAGATTTCTTTGAGTGGGTTTATCAAATAAATATTGAATTTATGAGCTATAAAGTTATTCAATGAACCACAATGCAAGCAATAAATGTTAAATGAAATTGTTACGTTCCCTCATAGCTAGAGGCACCTTTGGTTGGAGTCATTTCAAATAGGTAATTATTTTTTCAGCAAATTATTGATCACTATATTAGGTAAATTTATGATTTTATCCGTAAAATTTATAAAGCGTATATATATATACAATTTGCATAACTATGACCAAAAGAGGAGCAATTAGGAGGCCGAAGATTTCTCTAGCAATTGTGTGGAATAAGTGTATTTGATATTCATGAATAATATTTCGTTAAAATATACAATTGATGACAATGTATCATTTATGGTGATCAACACTTTTGTGTGATAATGCTTCTGAAATTTTGTATGTGTCAAATGGATAAATGTATTTTTTTTTACTTTTATACCACGAATCATGATGTAACTCCACTGATGCAACTATTTGTAACATCCCGCCTTAGAAAGAACTAGAATTAGAAAGAAACTATTTTTTGAAAGAATAAATTTGGAAATTTTGGCAAGTTATGTTAAGTATGAGTTTTGTGTCAACTTCAAATGACCAAAACTTTGAGTACAAGATGAGTTACTCGGTCCATAAGATATCAAATGAAAGGTCTTGGAATCCTCTTTCCAATGCCACCGAGTTTACTAATTTTTGAGCTCGTATAAGGGAGATATTCCTGTTTGAAGTTGGGCTACCCGGATTTAATAAGGGTATTTTGGTCTTTTCCTTACCATATCAGTTTTATTTCATTTTTAGTAATTAATTAGTGGTCTGTTACACCATCATAATTCATGCTAGGTTTTTAGAAAATAGTTCAAGAAGAGTAAAGAGTTGAAAAGAGGAGAAAGGTCAAGATTTCTTCATGTTTTTGAAGTTTCATCGCGGATTTCGCCATAGGTTTGATCCCTAAGAGGTATGTGAGTTCACATAGCATTGGGTTCATTCACCCACGTGCCAATCATGATTAATTCAACGTATTTTCGTTCTTGAAAGTAAAGGATTTGAGTTCTTGATGAGTTTTGATGAAGTTTTCCTTCATAATCTTGATTTTTGAGGTTTTGATGTGTTCTTGAGAAAATCGTATAAGGTTTAAGGTTGTTTTTGAATAGATTCTTGTACACTAATGATAGGTATTCGAATCTAAGTGATTGGGTAAGAAACCATTCGATTCTAGGTGAATTGGGGTTAGAAAATGAGTAAGGAGATTCGTCAGGTTTTTCGGGCAAGGTGTTGGCGCACCACGCCACTCAATGTGCCAGCAAATGGAGTCTGTAATTTTGGCTCTAGGGCGCCGTGCCAGTCAGTGCTCCCCAACCCAGACTCTATAGTTCAGGGTCTGGCGCCCTGAGCCACTCAGTATGCCAGGGTCGCCAGGTCCTTTACCCTTTCCCACTTCTTTCCGTTTGAGTCCCCTCGAATTGTACCTATGTTTTCTAGTTGATTTCTACACTCTAAGGTACGTATAAACATCGATAGATCACCCATAACATGAGGTCATAACCCTTGAATCCATATTCAAATTCAATGTAGAGCTAAGAGTCAATTCTAGAGAGTTCTTAAAGTCTTTTCAAAAGTCTTTTACAATTATTTTAAAACTTGTTCTAAGACTTAAGCATTGACTTTGAGGAATGGTAGAGCCGAGTTCATTTTCTTTAAAATGTTATATGGTAACTAAGTATTCCCAAGAGTAAATGTTTTCAAATTTAAGATAAGAGGAAACACCGATTTCCGAAAGAGTTTTCATGAGCAGCTTTTAGTACCATCTCTTTTAAGAAAAAGACTTTTGAGTAATAATATCAAACCACATGAAGAGTTATGTTTTTAAATATATGATCTAGTTACATATTGGTAGTATTATTGAGCATCGATATGGGACGAGTTCAGATAACTCAAGTCTCCATAAACCATGTAGCCAACGTGGGTGTCACGACCCGAGCCTACACCCTGGACGTGGCCGGCACTCGAGAACCATTGTTGGTCCCCAAGCGAACCCTCATCCTGGCTGACTTCAAGCGGAAGACTAACTCAAGCATACAAAGCTTAAAACTGAATAAAATTCATTGAACTCAATTACAAAATCTTTAACTCAAAAGATTAACTCCGAATAAAATAGTATATTCAACTAGACAGAAATTGGAAACTTAAGTCTTTAAAACATTTAACAAAATAAATGAAACAAACTTCTCAACTGTACTATCCATCTATGAAGCCTCTACTATTACAGAAGGATATCGGGACAAGACCCATGACATCTCAAAACTACTAACTGTAAGATAAAAGTGAAGTCCTCCGGAATATAAGAAGGCTCACCAAAGCTGATTGGAATTTCACATGACCTCAACGAAATGCATGTTGATGATCCTGACTACCTGTATCTGCATCATGAAACTATGTAGGCCAAATGGCTCACTATATGGAATGTACGAGCATGTAAGGGGAATTCTAAAGTATAATCATAGGCTTGAACTTGATAAACGGAAACATACTTACCTCTTCTCAACTCAGTCAACTCAACTCGACTCAAGAATAAGATACTTAACTCAAAGATTAAATACTCAACTCAACTCAAAGGTATTCAACTCAAGATACTCAAGGATAAAGCAACAATAAAAGATGCTATATATGGAAAGATGTAAAACTATAGATAGAAACTCAATGTATTGAAAAATACAATAATACTCAGTTTGTATATAAAAATACAATTCAACTGTGGGATATTCTTTAACCGACAACCATCACTATGAGCTATGTGATGATATAGCGTCTAGCTCACGCAGCCAGAACTGTCCTATACTTTGCTGGGGTATAGAACCTACTATTAAGTGGATCCACTAGTCTATACTAAAAACATTAAGGAATCATCTAAAAAGTATGACCCTTTCTACCCACGTTGGCTACATGATTTATGGAGACTTAAGTTATCTGAACTCGTCCCCATATCGGTGCTCAATACTACTCCCAAAATGTAACTAGCTCATATGTTTAGAAACATAACTTTTTCTATGGTTTGAGATTATTACTCAAGAAAATTCTCTCTTAAAAGAGATGGTACTAAAACTGCTCACGGAAACTCTTTTGAAAATCGACATTTCCTCTCATCTTAAATGTGAAAACATTTACTCTTGGGAATACTTAGTTCCCATATATCATTTTAGAGAAAATGAACTCAACTCTACTCTTCCTCAAACTCATATGCTCAAGTCTTTAAAACAAGTTTTAAAACAATTTGTAAAAAGACTTCTTAAAATAGGGTTCATGTCGAATTATGAACGTGAACGACTTAATTCAAGGTTTTCAATAACCATGCATAGAACTCGACACTTAGAACCTAACAACTCCAGAACTCAAGGAGTCAATGATTCTACTCATCTCAAGAATGCTCGACTCGGAGGGTTCATGTGGATTTATGGGCATGAACTACTCAACTTAAGGACTCAATGATACTTCTCACTCAAGACTACTCGACTCATAGGGTTCATGCATAATTATGGGCATGAACTACTCAACTCAAGGATCTACATGGGTAACATGTAGTAGTCCCATGAATAGGAATATAATTTCAAAAGGATTAGGAACTCAATACTCAAGACTTAGAACTTGAAGGTGCTACTCCTCTCAAATATGCTGAGTTTACGAAGTTCATGCAGAATTTATGGGCATAAACGACTCGACTCGAGTACTACATAACAATATTGGACTCATGTATGCAACTCTTTTCATTCTCATACTCACTTCCTCAAAACTTAGCTCAAATGGATAGTTGACCTCAAAGGATTCACAATTGAACTCAAAGACTTTCTTGGAGTCTACTCTTAACTCTCTCTTGAATTTGAATTATGAATTCAAGAGTTATGGTTCATGATATGAATGATCTCGTGATGATAATGTAGGCTCATGAATACACTTTCCTCATTCTCATGCTCACTTGTTTGAGTCTTGAAACAAGTTATTAGAAGTTGTAGAAGACTCTTCAAAAAGACTCAAAGGGACTTTCTCAAAATGTTCGAAGGAACTCTCAAGACTTGACTCTTAACTCTACCTTGAATTTGAATTATGAATTCAAGTTTATGATTCATGTTATGAATGATTTCTAGATGTTTATAAGTAGTTTAAAGTGTTTAGAATCTAAAGGGAGTAAAGGTACCTTTCCAAAGAACTCAGACGGATGAAACGACAGAGAACGGGTGGGGGTAGGCGACCCTAGCGTACTGGGTGGCTTGGGGCGCCAGCTCCTAAACTATAGAGCATTTGTAACACCTTGAAAACCAGACCTAGCAAAAAATTACATAAATTCTACCTGAAGCAGTGAACCACGGCAGGGTTCACGGACCGTGATAGGGTCTACGGTTCGTTGACCTGCCCGTGGCCATGACTTGGAAGTCCCCAGGCCTAGGCATTTGACCACGGGAACCTTCACGGTCCGTGGTCTTTGTGACGGGCTGTGGTGGTGCCCATAGTGGTTGAACCAGTACGCCCCAATGCCTAGCCCTCAGACATCCCTCGCCCAAGTAAGGACCACGGGGACCTTCACGGTCCGTAGTCCTGAAGACGGGTCGTGGGGGCATCCATGAAGAACTTAGGCAGTAGCCCCCCTAGACCATCCCTCAGACCCTCAAGCCTAAGAGGTCTGTGGTCCTCCACTTGGCCCGTGGTAGGGTCTGTGAAGGCCAGCCAGTAGGCCCTCAAACCTGAGCCTCCAGACCTAAGCCCAAGTGAGGACCACGAGGACCTTCACGGTCCGTGGTCCTCCACACGGGCCGTGGTAGTGGCTCGTGGACCAAGCCTTCAGAACCACATGACCAAGTGCAGACCACGAGAGCTTTTATTGTCCGTGGTCCCTTTCACGGTCCGTGAAAGTGCCCGTGGTCAGCCCCGTCTGCAACTTAAGTTAGGGGTCTTTTAGTCTTTTCCTATTTTGTTGGATCCTTAAACTATGTCATTTTAACCTTAAACTACGTGGTTTTGGATGTTTTAGCCTAGAAACATAACTAGAACTTACCTAAGTTAGATCTTTCATCAAACTTAGAAAATTTGAACGCTAGAGAGAAGAAAGAGGTGACCAAACCGTAGTTCAAGAACGCAGCAAGGTTCCATCAGTGTCATCCCCGAAATCGAAAGATTTCTCTCTGGAATTCGTCACCAGGTATGTGGGATTTCACTAGTGTGTTCCTTTTGCCCATTAGGTCCCTAGATTTTAGTCAGATTCTTGATTCTTCAGTCTCAGCATGTTATAAGTTTGGTCATTGCATTCAGTTAGCTCAACATTCAGTATCTATATCATGTTCAGATTATGGTCTTGCTTTATTGCTTGTTCAGTTATGTGTTTATTTCAACTTTACTCTATCCTGCATGCTCAGTACCTTTCAAGTACTGAGGCATACTCTGCGCTACATCTACTCATGATGTAGGTTCAGGTTCTCAGCATCCAGATCACGCTTAGATCGGTTCCCGATCTCCAGTTCAGCAGCATCAGTGGTGAGGCCTCATTCTTCGAGGACGATAGTCATGTTATCTTTCATTTTTCATTGTTTTAGTTTCAGTTTTTCTAGGCTTAGCTGGAGCATGTCCCATCATTTCTAGTCATTTAGAGGCTATATTCAGACACAATTAGATTCAGCTTAGTATTTGAGTTTGATATATTCAGTTTAGTATAAGGGTATTCCCCATCACTTTCATTTTCATGATTTAGCTTCCGCATCAGTTATTATTATTCTTAGTATGCTCATGTCATGCTAATAGGGTTAGCTTGGGGTCACTTGTGATCCTAGGTCTCGTGTCCGCGTCTCGAGGGTAGCTCGGGGAGTGACAAACTTGGTATCAAAACATTAGGTTTAAGAGTCTTAGGATGTCTGAAAAGCCACACTAAGTAGAGTCTTTTTTATGGGTGTGAAGTTCACCATATCTAATGAGAGGGAGGCTACAAAGTGTACAATTAACGGGCTCTAGTTTCGGCAAATGCTAATGTTGGGTCAGCTGCATCCAGAGTGCGAGATTTTGTTAGGATAAATCCACCAGAGTTCTTAGGAGCACAGATTGGTGAAGATCTCCAAAACTTTATTGATGAGGTCAAGAAGATCTTCGAAGTGATGCAGGTAACTGGGAATGATCGGGTTGAGTTAGCATCTTACCAACTTAAGGATGTGGCTCATAACTGGTTTACTCAGTGGAAAGAGAACAAGGGTACAGATCTAGCTCCTATCACTTGTGATTGTTTTAGTGAGACTTTTCTGGACAGGTTTTTTCCAAGAGAGCTAAGGGAGGCGAAAGGTCAGGAATTTATGAATTTAAGGCAAGGTAGCATGACAGTCCAAGAGTGTGGGCTCAAGTTTACCCAACTCTCCAGGTATGCTCCTCACATGGTTTCTGATTCCAGGGCTTAGATGAATAAGTTTCTATACAGAGTGTCAGACTTGGTGAAAATAGAGTGTAAAAGTGCTATGTTGCTGGAAAATATAAGCATCTCTAGGCTCATGACTCATGCTCAGCAGGTTGAGGGTGATAAGCTTAGGGAGTAGGCTAAGGAGAACAAGAAGGCTAGGACCGAGAACTATGACTATTCTCAGCAGAAATCGTGTGGTGGAAATCGCTCGCAGGGTCAGCTGAAATTTTCATCTCCAGCACCATCATCAGCTAGTGTTCCATCCTCCAAGTTTAGACAAGATCAGAAAGGTAGGGTATCAGGCTCTAAGTCTCAGGGAAGTGTTTCAGGTACCAAAACCTACCCAACTTACCCTAAGTGTGGTAAAAACCATTCGGGCGAGTGCCTTGAAGGAAATGAAGGATGCTTTGGGTGTGGTCAGTCTGGTCACAGGTTGAGGGATTGTCCTTCTAAACAGGGTCAAGGAGGAAATGGTAGAGCTCAGTCCACAACTTCAGCAACACCAGCAAGTCGCCCAACTCATCAAGGTAACTCATCTAGTACAAGTGGTGGACAACGCCAGAACATGCTCTATGCTCTTCAGGCTCGCCAGGATCAGGAAGATTCTCCTGATGTAATCACTGGTACGTTACGAGTCTTTGATCTCGATGTTTATGCTTTGTTAGATCCAGGGGATACGCTTTCTTTTATTACTCCTTATATAGCAATTAAGTTTGATGTTAGTCCAGAAACTCTCTCAGAACCTTTCTCAGTCTCTACTCAAGTCAGTGACCCAGTTATAGCTAGACGGGTATACATAAATTGCCCTGTCACAAGCTCCCAGAAAGTCACCTCAGCAGATCTTGTAGAGTTAGAAATGGTAGACTTCAATGTCATTCTAGGCATGAATTGGTTACATTCCTGTTATGCCTCAGTCGATTGTAGAACTAGGATTGTTCATTTTCAGTTTCCAGACGACCGATCTTAGAATGGAAAAGGGTAGTAGCTTAGCGCCTATGGGTCGATTCATTTCTTACCTTAAGGCCAAAAGATGATCTCTAAGGGTTATCTCTATCATCTAGTTCGGTTAAGGATCAAGCTCCAAACCCCTAACTCTTGAGTCATTTCCTGTGGTTAATGAGTTCCCAGAAGTGTTTCCAGAAGATCTTCCTGGAGTTCCTAATGAGTTCCCAGAAGTGTTTCCAGAAGATCTTCCTGGAGTTCCTAATGAGTTCCCAGAAGTGTTTCCAAGAAGATCTTCCTGGAGTTCCTCCCGATAGGGAAATCGACTTTGGAATTGATATCCTTCCAAATACCCAGCCTATCTCTATTCCTCCTTACAGAATGGATCCAACTAAGCTTAAGGAATTGAAAGAGCAGTTCAAATACCTTCTAGATAAGGGCTTTATCAGACCTAGTATTTCGCCATGGGGTGCACCAGTATTGTTCGTGAAGAAGAAAGATGGTTCTCTCAGAATGTGCATTGACTATAGGCAGTTGAACAAGGTCACAATCAAGAATAAGTATCCCATCCCCAGTATTGATGACTTGTTTGACCAACTTCAGGGTGCTAGTCATTTCTCAAAGATAGACCTCAGATCAGGTTATCATCAACTCAAAGTCAGAGATAGTGACATTCCGAAGACCAGCCTTCAGTAACTCGGTATGGTCATTATAAATTCGTAGTTATATCTTTTGGACTAATCAATGCTCCTACAGCTTTTATGGACTTGATGAACAGAGTGTTCAAGAAGTACTTGGACTTGTTCGTTATCGTCTTTATTGATGATATCCTCATTTACTCTAGGTATGAGGGAGAACATACGAGTCATTTGAGTGTTGTTCTGCCAACTCTCAAGGATCGCTAGTGATTCGCCAAATTTAACAAGTGCGAGTTTTTGTTATATTTAGTAGCTTTCCTTGGGCATATATTATCCAACGAAAGGATCCGAGTGGATTCCCAGAAAATAGAGGCAGTGAAACAATGGCCCAGACCTACCTCTCCTGCATATATCAGAAGTTTCTTGGGTCTAGCCGGTTATTACAGAAGGTTTGTGGAAGGATTTTCATCCATAGCCTCACCATTGACTAGGTTGACTCAGAAGATGGTCAAGTTTCAGTGGTCAGATGATTGTGAGAAAAGCTTCACAGAACTGAAAACTAGGTTGACTACATCTCCTGTTTTGACTCTACCAGAGGGGTCAGACGGTTATGTGATTTATTATGATGCATCCATAGTCGACTAGGTTGTGTGCCAATGCAGCGAGGTAAGGTTATAGCTTATGCTTCTAGATAGCTTAAGGTGCATGAGAAGAAATATCTGACTCATGATATCGAGCTTGCAACAGTGGTGTTTGCACTCAAGATTTGGAGACACTACTTGTGTGGTATTCATGTAGATGTGTTCACAGACCATAAGAGACTTCAATATGTGTCCACCTAGAAAGAGTTGAATCTTTGCCAGAGAAGATGGCATGAGTTCCTCAAGGATTATGACATGAGTGTGCATTACCATCCGGGTAAGGCAAATGTAGTAGCAAATGCCCTTAGTAGACTAGCGAATGATGTTCACAGACTTGCTCGTCTAGGAGTTCGTCTCAAGAGTGTATCAGATGGTGGTGTGACAGTTTAGAATGGATCAGAATTTTCCTTAGTGGCGGAGGTTAAGAAAAAGCAAGACAGTGATCCGATATTGCTCGAACTCAAGGGTGCAGTCCATCAATAGAGAGTTGAGGTTTTCTCCCAAGGGGGAGATGGTGTGCTTCGCTACCAGGGTCGATTATGTGTTCCTTATGTGGACGAGTTGAGACAACGTATTATTGCAGAAGCCCATAATTCCAGGTACTCTATTCATCCAAGTGCCACTAAGATGTACCATGATCTGCGGGAAGTCTTTTGGTGGAATGGCATGAAGAGGGACATAAAAGATTTTGTGGCTAAGTGCCCTAATTGTCAACAAGTGAAGGTAGAACATCAGAAACCAGGGGGTATGACTCAAGAGATTGACATTCCTACATGGAAGTAGGAAGTGATAAACATAGATTTCATTACAGGTTTACCTCATACTCGCAGACAACATGAATCCATTTGGGTGATAGTTGACAGAGTCACTAAGTCTTCTCACTTTTTGGTGGTCAAGACTACAAATTTGGCGGAGGACTACGCCAAGCTTTACATTAATAAGATAGTCAGGTTACATGGGGTTCCTTTGTCTATCATCTCAGATAGAGGTCTTCAATTTACCTCTCATTTCTGAAAGTCATTTCAGAAAGGTTTTGGTACTCAGGTTAATCTTAACACAACATTTCATCAACAAACGAATGGTCAGGCAGAGAGTACCATTCAGACCTTAGAGGACATGTTGAGAGCATGTGTGATCGATTTCAAGGGTGGGATGATCACCTTCCTCTTATAAAGTTCGCCTACAATAATAGCTACCATTCCAGCATTCAGATGGGTATGAGGCATTGTATGGGTGTAGATGCAGATCTCCTATTTGTTGGTTTGAAGTAGGTGAAGCAACCTTGATATGACCAGATTCAGTCCATTATACTATGGAGAAAATGCAACTCATGAGAGATAGACTTAAGACAAGCCGGAGTCGCCAGAAGTCTTATGCAGATGTAAGGAGAAGGGAACTAGAGTTCCAAGTTGATGATTGGGTTTTCCTGAAAGTGTCACCTATGAAGGGGGTGATGAGATTTGGCAAGAAAGGAAAGCTCAGTCCCAGATATGTAGGCCCTTACCGGATCTTGAAAAGGATTGGTAAAGTGGTTTATGAGTTAGAGTTGCCAGCAGAATTAGTAGCAGTGCATACAGTCTTTCACATCTCACTACTGAAGAAGTGTGTGGGTGATCCAGCATCTGTAGAGCCATTAGAGAGTGTGGCTGTGAAAGATAGTCTTTCTTATGAGGATGTACCAGTTGAGATTCTTGATCATCAGGTTAGAAAATTGAGAAACAAAGAAGTCTCTTCAGTCAAGGTTTTGTGGAGGAGTCAGTCCGTAGAGGGAGCTACTTGGGAAGCAGAAGCAGCCATGAAGTCTAAGTATCCTCACCTCTTTCCTTCCGATTCCACTTCAGCTTGAGGTAATAGTTTCTCTTCAGTTTTTCAGTCATTCATGCGTAAAATCAGTTTAGCATCATGTTCCTTCAGTTTGTAATTGCATTTTCAGCGTATTTGCATGTTCTTGGAACTCAGTTCAGTCAGAAATCAGTCTTTAGTGTTTGGTGGTAGGGTTGTAGCTCATTCCCTCTATTTCAGATAGTTTAGTCTTCATTCGAGGACGAATGATCCCAAGGTGGAGATATTCTAACACCTTAAAAACCAGACCTAGAAAAAAATTACAGAAATTCTACCTGAAACAGTGAACCACGGTAGGGTTCAAGGACCGCGATAGGGTCCACAGTCCATTGACCTGCCCGTGGTCATGACTTGGAAGTCACCAGGCCCAGGCATCAGACCACGAGCACCTTCACGGTTCGTGATCTTGATGACGGGCCGTGGTGGCGCCCGTAGTGGCTAAACCAGTAGGCCCCAAAGCCTAGTCCTCAGACACCCCTCGCCCAAGTAAGGACCACAGGGACCTTCACGGTCCGTAGTCCTAAAGACAGGTCGTGGGGGCATCCATGAAGACTTAGGCATTAGCCCCCGTAGACTAGCCCTTAGACCCTCAAGCCTAAGTGAGGACCACAGGGACCTTCACGGTCAGTGGTCCTCCACACGGCCCGTGAAGGCCAGCTTGTAGTCCCTCAGACCTGAGCCTCCAGATCTCAGGCCAAGTGAGGACCACGGGGACCTTCACAGTCCGTGGTCCTCCACACGGACCGTGTTAGTGGCTCATGGACCAAGCCTTCAGAACCACAGGACCAAGTGAAGACCACGAGGGCTTTCACGGTCCGTGGTCCCTTTCACGGTCCGTGAAAGTGGCCGTGGTCAGCCCCATCTGCAACTTAAGTCAGGGGTCCTTTGGTCTTTTTTTATTTCGTTGGACCTCTAAACTACATCGTTTTAACCTTAAACTACGTGGTTTTGGTCAATTTTATCTTAGAAATAAAACTAGAACTTACCTAAGTCAGATCTTTCATCAAACTTAGAAAATTTGAACGCTAGAGAGAAGAAAGAGGCGACCAAACCCTAGTTCAAGAATGCAACAAGGTTCCATTAGTTCAAGCCCCGAAATCGAAAGATTTCTCCGTGAAACTCGTCACCAGGTATGTGGGATTTCACTAGTGAGCTCCTTTTGCCCATTAGGTCCCTAGATTTCAGTCAGATTCTTGATTCCCTATTATTAACTAGACTTGGGGTTTCTAGAATTCCCGCAAATTATCGTGAATTGGTTATTTACATGTTCCAAATCAGATTACCATATTGTTACTTCGTTTATTGCATGAATTTCAGAACCCTAGCTATGCATTTCTTTAGTTCTTGAATTACACATGCTAAGTCAGATATTTTGGTATTTCAGATATACATGCTTCAGTCTTGAATGTGTCATTATCAATATATAAATGTGTGTTCTTAGTTTGCATGTCAGTTTTGAGCTATCTAGTATATTACAGAAATTCAGTCAAAATGTGTTGATCATTTAATCTATTGGGAGTAGTATAATACCGAGTTGGACTAGGGTCAGTCACCCTATAGTCCCAGAACTAAGTGCCATATAGGTTGTAAGTCCCTTCTGTATGCATCATTTTAGTGATCACGCCAGCATGCGTCTACACCTTGGCTGGGTGTATTGGGTACTCTTGATGAGGCGTATACATCGGACTCCACATTTAGCTCATGTGGTTTTATTATCGGTTATTAGTAGCTCCCACAGTCCAATCAGACTCCATTGCATTGATCATATTTCATTACAATCAATATTCAGTCTCATCAGTTATAAGTTTGGTCATTGCATTCAGTTAGCTCAGTATTCAATATCTATATCATGTTCAGATTATGCTCTTACTTTATTGCTTGTTCAGTTATGTGTTTATTTCAGCTTTACTCTATCATGCATGCTCAGTACCTAAGTAATGGCACATACTCTGCGCTATATCTTCTCGTGATGTAGGTTTAGGTTCTCAGCATCCAGATCACGCTTAGATCGATTCCCGATCTCCAGTTCAACAACATCAGTGGTGACTCCTCATTCTTCGAGGACAATAGTCATGTTATCTTTCAGTTTTCATTGTTTTAGTTCCAGTTTTACTAGACTTAACTGGGGCATGTACCAACACTTCTAGTCAGTTAGAGGCTATATTCAGACATAGTTAGATTCAACTTAGTATTTGAGTTTGATATATTCAGTTTAGTATATGAGTATTCCCCATCACTTTCATTTTCATGATATAGCTTCCGCATCAGTTATTATTATTCATAGTTTGCTCATGTCATGCCATCAGGTTAGCTTGGGGTCACTTGTGATCCTAGGTCCCCTGTCCGCGTCTCGGGGGTAGCTCGGAGTGTGACAACATTATTCTTGGCGTACTGGCTGGCGCAACACGCCAGCCACCCCTGGTGTATTGGTGGCGCGTTGCCCCAGACATCACCCAGAAAACCCGATGAATTTTCCTCTTCGATTTTTTACCCTAATTCATCTAGAATCGAATGGTTTCTTCCACAATCACTTAGATTCGAATACCCAACCAAAGTATACAAGAATCTAATAAAAAAAACTCTTAAAATCCATATGATTATCTCAAGAACTCATCAAAATCCCAACAAATTTAGAATGAAACTTCAAGAACACTTATCAAGAACTCTTCAAGAACTTAAATCCTTAAATTTCAAGAACGAAATTACGCTGAATAAATCATGATTGGCGTGTGGGTGAATGTACCCAACACCATAGAAGCTTACATACCTCTTAGGGATCAAACCCTTGGCGAAATCCGCAACGAAACCTCAAGAACTTAACGAAACCTTGACTTTTCTCTTTTTTTCTCCTCTTTTCTCCTCTTGAACTCTTTTCTAAAACCCTAGTGTGAATTACGATTGTGTAAACTGAACCAAATCAGTTTAGACCCTTATTAAATTACTAAAAATGAATTAAATCTGATAGGGTAAGGAAAAGACCAAAATACCCCTCTTAAATCCGGATAACTTTCTTTAAATAGTCAGCCTGAATTCAAATGAGCATATCTCCCTCATACGAGCTCAAAAATTAGCAAACTTAGTGGCGTTGGAAAGAGGACTCAGAAATCTTTGATTTGATATTTATGGGTCTCCTAACTCATCCTGTACTGAAAGTTATGGTCGTTTCAAGTTGACCCAAAACTTAAAAAAACTAAGGAATGACTTGAATGAATTCTCTTTAATTCTTTTTGGAACTCAAGGTGTTATATCTAGTGGCCTGACCTTAATAGTAAAATCCTACGCACAATGAAAGATGGTTCGAGTCTTAGTTCAAAAATTTTCTGGAGTGTTAAAGTGGGTAGAAAGGATCATACTTTTTAGATGATTTCTTAATGTGTTTTAGCATAGATGAGTGGATCCACTTAGTAGTAGGTTCTATACCCCGGCAAAGTATAAGATAGTTCTGGCAGCGTGGGCTAGACGTTGTATCATCACATAGCTCATAGTGATGGTTGTCGGTTAGAGAATCTCCCATAGAGTTACTTGTATTTTCATATACAAAACTAAGTTATTATCGTTTCTTATTATACATTGAGTTGTTATCTACATGTTTTAGAAATTTTCTTTATATTTGACATTTATTACTGCATTATATTAAGATGAGTTGAGTTGAGATGAGGTAAGTGTTTCTGTCAGATACCAGTTCAAGCTTATGTATTGTTTAGAGTTCCCCTCACATGCTCGTACATTCTGTGTACTGACGTCATTTGGCCTGCATGTTTTATGATGCAGATACAGGTAACCAGGATCAACATCCAGCGCTTCGTTGATCCAGTTGAGCTTCAAAGTGTTGGTGAGCCTCCTTGGTTTCGGAGGATCCATTTTATCATTATTTTGTTTTTTCAGTTTGTTAGGATGACCGGAGGTATTGTCCCGACATCCCTCGTAGTATTAGAGGCTTTATAGATAGATAGTTGTAGTTCAGGAGTCTTTTCATTTCCAGTTATTCATGTTGAGACTTGAGTTGCCACTTTGTCTAGTTGAATGTTTATTTCTAAAACATTCTAAGTATCTATTGAGACAGTTCAGCTATGAATGTTTTCCACACATTTCATTGTTGAGTAAGTCTTCCGCTGAGAGTTAAGCTAAGCCAAAGGTTCACTCGGGGCCAGCAATAGTTCTCGAGTGCCGGCCACGCCCAGGGTGTAGGCTCGGGGAGTGACAGTTGATGTTTGCGTAATCAAGGACACAACTTCCAATGCAAATGTCTACGATCATGCAATAGTATGATAAAATTTCATTCTAACTAGTCGTAGCTAAAGACATTAACGAGTAAAAATATTTTAAATTAGAGAGGGGGACACAAGAGTGTCAATTAACAATAGGGGGATTTTTTGTCACAAGTACGTAAAAATAGCAAAATAAACAAGGGTTTCTAAATAATGAGAGGGAATCCTTGGGATGTGACGGGAATACGGGTTAAGCAAAATTATTGGGTACATGCTTGCGGTAGCAAATTTATAAAGTAATAGTGACTAGACTAAGCTTTATGTGGGAATAAGTTCTCTCTCGAGCAACTTACCCCGTTTCAAATGGGTTCCTCTCGGACACCCACTTTGCCGCAATGAAGACCAGTCTACGCCTTACCCCACTCACTCTCTCGAGCTGAGTGTTAGGATATGGGACTAGGGTTCACTCTCTCTAGCTGAACCTCATGTCGACCCACTCCTTAAGCCATCAATCTAGTAGTCTTGGTTTCGCGACTTCTCTCTCGAGCAAGCCGAAAAACACTTAAATAAACTTGTATTTGCAACTACAAATTTGTTAAATTCATCCACAACTACTAGACGAAATCACCATTAAACTACGTCTAAACTATCAGCAAACAAGACCCAACAACAATCTTAACCCATACTCGCTAAATCACACCCCAAGAATAGGGGTTTTTAGCCACACATCAAGAGATAGAGATTTATACCTACATGATCTTGCATTCAAATGGGTATGCAAATTTAAGTCTTGTTACAGGCCAAGAATGAAGAATCCAAGAGACCCAAGTCCAAATCCTTGGAAATGAAACCCTCTTCTTCTTCAAGTTTCCAAAATCCTCTAAAACCTAGAGCAAAAATATTCAAATGTACTATTCTCTAAGTGAAAATTATAATAAAAGTTCCACACTAAAACTAAAACTCTAACTTGTATTTATAGTTATCACAGATTTGTGCTGCAGCGGATCATTCGACGTTATTAGTCGGAATCGCCGATCAACTTGGCGATTCTCCCTTTGGTGTAGTTCATCACTGTCTCATACCAACCTTCTACATTATCGTGCTCTGGGACTTTGGGTGGTATGGTACTGCTTCGCGGAACGGCTCGGCGATGCGCCGACTGCTCTTTTTTTCCGCCGACTTGATCCTTTGCTTTAGTGCTCAGCACACTGGAACAAAAGGCAAAGTAAGACCCTTCGGCGACTCGCCAAGTGGACTCGACGATCCTCAGGCCTTCATTTCTTCATTCTTTTCAGCCCCTTTCATTCCTTTTTTGCGACGTAGTGTCCATGCTCTCTTTAACTTCAAATACCTGAAAGTTAAGGGTTTTGATCAGATATTGAGATAAAAAAAGCATTTGAGGACACAATTTCTATTAAAATATTGCCCTAGATGAGTCTAATTTGTGGACTCATCAACACCCCCAACCTAAACTTTTGCTTGTCCTCAAGCAAACTCAAGTCCAGCCATTCAAAAAGGGTGTCTCAAACAGTTCTACACAAGACTCAATCATAAATGCATATAACAAGACTCAATTTACTTATTCAAAGATCAAATGTGCACTTAAAGATTCAAGTTGTGACTCACCAATATCAACGAATCTCATGCTCACAATACTTGCTTCAAAAGCAAGTTCAAGCTCAACTATAGTGTTCAAATGCCCTCACACAAAGAATGATTCCATATTCACACAATGGATTCACAATTTAAAGCTTTGGAATCAGATGCAACACTCACACTCACAAATAAGAACATAATGCATGCTTTCACCCATAGGTTTGCTTGTATTTTCCAATCAACATTTGTTTCAGCTCACTCAAGATCAAAAAGGTCTTTTCAAGGCTTGTAATGAGACAAAGTGCAAATGTATGGTCATTTAGGCTCAGTGACTTTCATCCTCATGAAATGTGGTGCTCATAATACTTCCTTTCCTTTCCCTTTGATCATTTTCATTAGTGTTCATAAGTAATCCTTTTATTCACTTTCCATGGAATGCTTAGAAACCCCATTTCTTTTGTACTTTATTCCACAAATTTCTTTTTCATTCTTTTTCTGTCTTTTCTCTTCTTCTTTTTTATATGGAGGGGTTCCATTTTTCTCCAAACCATGGGTAGGATTGACTTTCTTGCACTTCTTGATTTGCAACCTATTTCACCACACCCCCAACTTAGGCTTTTGGCCTAAGTTGGCTATTCAAATTAACGACAACTTCATGAGGATTATGGGTAGTGGAGAAAGAATGGTCTAGTGTTCATCAAGTTTCTTCCAAAGAAGGTTACGGTTCAAGGGGTGTTCAATAGAGGTTCACACACTCACAAGGCAAGTCACAAAAGAGGTATATATCAAATTGGCTCACACTCATAAAAGTTGCCTAAGATTATATCAAGAGATAACATCACATAGTTAACTGGACCAACGAGGATAATTCTAGGATCTATCATGCATAGTTCACAGGTATTGACACTATAAGTTAAACAAGACTCCACACTTTCGCTAGTGTGCAATGATCATCACAAGAGAATCAATTTGATACAAGGCTAGTCATAACGAGATGCAAAGAGTTCACATATTGTCTATGCAACTTCATTTAACCTCATCGTAGCCGCGCATTCATGTTCGTTCGATTGTAAGCACTATTCAAGTCATCGGTATTGATCGTGACCGAGACTTATATTTTGCAAAAGAACAACCACATTCATCACACAAGAGGTGGCAAAAATGTTTGAAAAATTCAAAAAAATTTGGAAGGGTCAAAATTATTTTACAATTTAAAACAAGAATGGAGCCATAAGCTCAAACGTCCAGAAAAAGCAATATTTAACACAATGATAGCTCAAAGCCTAAATACATAAGAAAGAACACGAGCAAAATTAGAACACAAAAGGTGGGCCTTACCCCATCACAAATAAAAGCATTTGTCCTCAAATGCAACTAGCAGAATATCCAGGCTTTAAAAATAAAGAAAGATAGAGAGGGAGGTAGAAATCCTGTCTACATAGTTGCTCCATCTGTCTGGGCATCAGTGCCTGACGTGTCAGCCTGGAATTTGATAATGGCCTGCGGAGCTTCTTTAGAAGATTCAGCAGCAGTTGACTTACTAAGATTGTCTAAGTCATGAGCAGCCAAAAAAGAGTGGATAGCTGTGAAGAATCCACGTTTCCACGAGGGGATAATTGGGTCTCGAGGATTTGTACCCTAGCTGGCATTGGGCTTCTTGCCCTCATTATCCATTTTGCGGAGATTTGTTGCCTTTGTATTTTTCCTGAAAATTTTTGCTCTTGTTTGTCGGGGTGGCATATCTCTTCTCGCTACTTTTGGTCTAGACATTTCTGGAAAGCTTCGAGAAAAAGTTAGACCGTATTCCGACAATGCAGTTTAATTACAGAATCACTATGCCGAACCAGTTGGCGAAGCGCGCAATTTCTTAGGTGGTTCGCCGAGTGCAGTGCGTAGAGAATACAAGGGTGTAGACAAAGGGCGATAAGAACACTTTCGGTGAGTCGCCGAATGCTTTAAGTGCCCTCAAACTTCTCGCTGAAAGTTACAGTATCGAATATCAGTCAAGGTGCCACATTATCGACAAGATGGGGACATTAGGGGAACCATCAAGTCGTTCGGCGAGCTCGACCTAACTCGCCAACTGACCCAACATGCCTATTTTCGACCAATCTTTTCAAATTCAACCCTGCGACCACCGAAAACACAATTCAGGCATGCACGACTCAAATTAGGCTTAGAACCAGTGACAATCATGCTCAACCCACGAATTTTAAGTCAGTTTAAAAATGCAACCTTCAGGAATTAACTATTTAACTTAGAACATGCAAGATTTGCGAATTTAACGAGTAAACATATATTCTACTCCTACTAGAGAATCCCAGCACAAATCAACAAGCTAATATCATTGCATTTAGTCCAAAATAAATAGAAAGAACTCAGAGTTTGGGAACCAACCTTTCGTGTTGACTAGAATGGAATTGATTCGCTAGGAAGCAATGTAATCCAAGTCCTGAACACAAATCAACAACTAAAATACTCTAAAAGTGTAGGGATATTGAAAATAAAGTGTAGGTGTGAGTTTGGGCCGATAAAAAGTGAGAGAAAGTGAATGAAGTTGAAACTTTTAAACTTTTGGCTTGCGAAAACCGTCCAGTTTTCGCCCACTCGGCTATACTAGTTCCGATCACCGAACCTCTTGGCAACTCACTAAGTGAGCACTCGACTCGCCAAGTTTTACAGGACCTTCAGTCATCATGAAGGTCCAAACGGCGGTTTCTATCGTGATCGCCGACATGGTCGGTTTTTCGCCAATAATTTCCAAAGCTTGCCGAGTTTTACAGAATCCAATGTTGAAGATGTCTTGAGTCACACGGCAGGCAAGGTTAGATTCGCCGAACTCCTTCGATGACTCGTCGACTCGCCGACTAGATCTATTGCTTGCCATCATTCACTTTTTTTAAACACTTCTGATACTTTAATCTGTACAAGCAACACACCATTATTTTACCAAGAAATAAGTAATAATAGTAAAAATAAACCAATTAAAGGGATTTTTGGTTTCCTCCCAAACAACGCCTTATTTATCATCGTGGCACGACGCTAGTCCATCGTCAAATCTCACTCTTGGGGTTAACCATAGTATCACTAGGCAAACCCCCTTGCTGTCTCGGATTAAGGTGAGACGAGATATGACCCATTTGGGTCTCGAACTGCTTGATTGAAACAGTATGGGAGGTGACAGTCTGGCTAAGGGTAGAAACATATTCTTTCATGCCTCTAAGCAATTTGTCTGACCCTTTGTTGAGGATACGCGAAAGCATATCCTCAAACCTACCACCCTCCGAGTCCTTTGGCTTTTGGCGCTCGTGGGGAGGCACATATATGTCCTTCTCCCCATCCTTCTAATTAGGATTTCGGTCTCTCCATTCTTGATCCTTCCATCCTTCATCTCTAGCCCAACCTTGGTTTACACCCTGCCTTGGGTAGTTTGCACGAAAACCACCACCTTGGTTAGCTGGGAACTTCACCTACTCATTATATAATGCTTCGAAATTCGCCTTCTCAGGATTTGCACACCCAACCCCCACAACGTTGACACCTCGGGCACCAGTCCCCATGACATTTTTAGATAAAATATCAAGTTGTGTCATGATGTTGGCCATGTTTTAGTCTCTTTCATTATCTTTGTCCATCTACTTCTTGGATAGTTTGAATGTGAGAGGGGACTTGGTCTTCACGGGTGTACCACGCCCTATTAATGGTCGTCATGCCATCTAAGAGTTGGGCTGCTACTGCATATGGCTGCTGCATTAAACCTCTAGGTGAGAGTTGGTCAGCAACACCTTTGTTTACCTAATCCAAACTCCGGTAAAAGTATTGAAGTAGCAAGTTGTCCGGTAAACCGTGGATTTGGCATTTTAGCACCAATTTTTTAAACCGCAGCCAAGTTCCGTACAGAGGCTTTCCTTCTAGACGTTTAAAGCTCTAGATGCTATCCCTCAGTGACATCATCTTCGAGGAAGGGAAAAATTGCACTTGAAATGCGGTTACCAGTTCATCCCAAGAAGTAATGGATTCACGTGGTAGCTCGCTAGGCACTTGCACGCCTCTCCCATCAACGAGAAAGGGAATAGCCTCAACCGGATCGACTCCTGAGAGATATTTTTGAACAATAATGGTCCGTACAGATCTACACAGTTTTTAAGATGCTCGTGAGGGTCCTCATGAGTCAGTCCGCTGAAAAGTCCCTTTAGTTGCAAGAGTTGTAACATGGTGCTAGTTATGTGAAACACTGCATTTCCCTCGGCTGGGGTAAACCTATGGCTCCAACACATCCCATGAGATGGGGGCCATTGATGTTGGGCTCTTGGATATCATTGAGATTTCCGATGTCGTCTTGGTGGCCTACATGGCTTCCGTTGCTACCATTAACACTCATGCTTTCTGAAATATTCACACAGTAAACAAAACAAAACTAAAAATTAGGTAAGTAGACTACAACTAAAGAGAACAAAAATTCTACTAATCTAAAAGTTCTCAAATAACACCATTCCCCGGCAGCGGCTCCATTTTAATGTTTGTGTATCAAGGACACAACTTCTAATGCAAGTCTCTACGATCGTGCAATTGTATAATAACCCAACCAAGGGTTGGGATTGTCCCAAGAGAGTGGTTTTGAGAATTTGTAGAAAAATAAAATTTCGTTCTAACTAGTCGTAGCTAAAGACATTAACGAGTAAAAATATTTTATATTAAAAGGAGGGGGACACAAGAGTAGTTAATTAACATAGGGGATTTTTGCACAAGTACGTAAAAACAGCAAAATAACAAGGGTTTCTAAGTAATGAGATGGAATCCTTGGGATGTGACGGGAATACAGGTTAAGCTAAATTATTGGGTATATGCTTGCGATAGCAAATTTATAGAGTAATAGTGACTAGGCTAAGTTTTATGTGGAAATAAGTTCTCTCTCGAGCAACTTACCCCGTTTCAAATGGGTTCGTCTCGGACACCTACTTGCCGCATGAAGACCAGCCTACGCCATCACCCCATCACTCTCTCGAGCTAAGTCTTAGGATATGGGACTAGGGTTCACTTTCTCTAGCTGAACTTCATGTCGACCCACTCCTTAGGCCATCAATCTAGTAGTCTTGGTTTCGCGATTTCTCTCTCGAGCAAGCAAAAACACATAAATAAACTTGTATATGCAACTACAAATTTGTTAAATTCATCCACAACTACTAGACGAAATCACCAGTAAACTACATCTAAACTATCAACAAACAAGACCTAACAACAATCTTAACCCATATTCGCTAAATCACACCCCAAGAATGGGTGATTTTAGCCACACATCAAGAGATATAAATTTATACCTAAATGAGCTTGCATTCAAATGGGTATGAAGATTTAAGTCTTGTTACATGCCAAGAATGAAGAATCCAAGAGACCTAAGTTCAAATCCATGGAGATGAAACCCTCTTCTTCCTCAACTTTCCAAAGCCCTCTAAAACTTAGAGCAAAAATATCTAAATGTACTATTCTCTAAGGGTCTGTTTGGAAAGCCACCAGGTAATTGGAATTGGTGTAATTACTAGGGTAGTAATTACCAGCCTAGTAATTACAC
>NW_006239363.1:295183-314092 GCF_000226075.1 Solanum tuberosum
CACAGTGTAATTACATTGTAATTACACATGTCATGTTTGAATGCCACAGTGTAATTACACATGTTCTGTTTGGATGCACAATTGCAATCATAAAATTATAATAAATTTTAAAAATAAAAATTACTAGGGTAGTAATTACCAGCCTAGTAATTACACAGTCTAGTAATTACACTGACCTGTTTGGTTGCCACAGTGTAATTACTGTGTAATTACACATGTCTTGAAATGATGTGCAATGTAAATTCAATATTAGTAAACCAAATGAAACTGAAAATATAACATAAGTAATAAATTCAAAACAAAAAATTTAACATAATACTCTTATAACAAATTTCAACATAGCAATAAATATGATTTATTTTTATTTCTTCATAATAAAGAAAATGTAAGTCTGTAACCTTACTTAATAATAAATTCTATTTTAATTTAAAAATTAGAATACTAATAAAATTATGCTAATGAGAAAATAAACATGGCATAAAGAAATAGATAATACGAGAAAATTACATAGAATCACGTAAAGTAAGGTTGAGAACAAGAATAAAATGAAATATAATAATAAAAAATAAAAAATAGACTTTTACAAATTTTTAGAATAATAAAAATAAAAATAAAAAGAAATTAAAATAATAGAAGTAAAAAAAATTAAAACAAAAAAAAATAAAAATAGAGATTGAAAAAAAATGAAAAAGTAATCAGGTGGTAATTACACCATGTAATTACCAGCAATTCACAGCCTCTGCCTGTGAATTGTAGAGTGTAATTACCCCCTGCCAATTACACCAATTACCTGCTGACCAAGTAAATACATGTCCTTCCAAACAGGACAAAACAGTGTAATTACATCAATTACACCAAATCCAATTACCAGGGTGTCCTTCCAAACAGGCCCTAAGTGAAAATTATAATAAAAGTTCCACACTAAAACTAAAACTCTAACTAGTATTTATAGTTATCACAGATTTGTGCTGCAGCGGATCGTTCAGTGTCATTAGTCGGAATCGCCGATCAACTCGGCGATTCGCCCTTTGGTGTAGTTCATTGTCGTCTCGTACCAACCTTCTGCATCGTCGTACTCTGGGCCATTGGGCGGTATGGTACTGCTTCGTGGAACTGCTCGGTGATGTGCCGACTGCTCCTTTTTTCTGCTGACTTGATCCTTTTTTTCAGGGCTTAGCACACTGGAATAAAAGGCGATGTAAGATTCTTCGGCGACTCGTCAAGTGGACTCGGCGATCCTCATGCCTTCATTTCTTCGTTCTTTTCAGCCCTTTTCGTTCCTTTATTGCGACGTAGTGTCCATGCTCTCTTTAACTTCAAATACCTAAAACTTAAGGGTTTTCATCAGATATTGAGATAAAATAAGCATTTGAGGACACAATTTCTATTAAAATATAAAGCTAGATGAGTCCAATTTGCGGACTCATCAACACCTTCAACTTAAACTTTTGCTTGTCCTCAAGCAAACTCAAGTCCAGCCGTTCAAAAAGGGTGTCTCAAACAGTGCTACACAAGACTCAATTTACTTATGCAAAGATCAAATGTGCACTCAAAGATTCAAGTTGTGATTCACCAATATCAACATATCTCATGCTCACAATACTTGCTTCAAATGCAAGTTCAAGCTCAACTATAGTGTTCAAATGCCCTCACACAAAGAATGATTTCATATTCACACATAGGTTTCAAAGTTTAAAGCTTTGGAATCAGATGCAACGCTCACACTAACAAAGAAGAACATAATGCATGCTTTCACCCATAGGTTTACCCGTATTTTCCAATCAACATTTGTTTCAGCTCTCTCAAGATCAAAAAGGTCTTTTCAAGGCTTGTAATGGGACAAAGTGCAAAGGTATGGTCATTTAGACTCAGTGACTTTCATCCTTATGAAATGTGGTGCTCATAACACTTCCTTTCCTTTCCCTTTCATCATTTTCATCAGTGCTCATAAGTCATCCTTTTATTCACTTTCCATGGAATGCTTGGAAACCCCATTTCTTTTGTACTTTATTCCACAAATTTCTTTTTCATTTTTTTTCTGTCTTTTCTCTTCTTCTTCTTTTTTTATATGAAGGGGTTCCATTTTTCTCAAAATCATGGGTGGGATTGATTTTCTTGCACTTCTTGATCTGCATCCTCTTTTCACCAAACCCCCAACTTAGGCTTTTGGCCTAAGTTGGCTATTCAAATTAACGACAACTTCATGAAGATTATGGGTAGTGGAGAAAGAATGGTCTAGTGTTCATCAAGTTTCTTCCAAAGAAGGTTAAGGTTCAAGGGGTGTTCAAGAAAGGTTCACACACTCACAAGGTAAGTCACAAAAGAGATATATATCAAATTGGCTCACATTCATAAAAGTTGCCTAAGATCATATCAAGAGATAACATCACATAGTTGACCGAACCAACGGGGAAAATTCTAGGATTTATCATGCATAGTTCACATGTAAGTTCATCACACTAAGCATTGCCACTATAAATTAAACAAAACTCCACACTTTCGCTAGTGTTCAATGATCATCATAAGAGAATCAATTTGATACAAGGCTAGTCATAACGAGATGCAAAGAGTTCACATATTGTCTATGCAACTTCATTTGGACTTATCGTAGCCGTCCATTCATGTTCGTTCGATTGTAAGCACTATTCAAGTCATCGGTATTGATTGGGACAGAGACTTAAATTTTGCAGAAGAACAGCCACATTCATCACACAAGAGGTGGAAAAAATGTTCGAAAAATTCAATTTGTTTTGGAAAGGGCAAAATTATTTTACAATTTAAAACAAGAAGGGAGCCATAAGCTCAAACGTCCACAAAAAGTAGTATTTAACACAATGATAGCTGAAAGCCCAAATACATAAGCAAAAACACGAGCAAAATTAGCACACAAAAGGTGGGCCTTACCCCATCACAAATAAAAGCATTTGTCCTCAAATGCAACTAGCAGAATATCAAGGCTTTAAAAATAAAGAAAGACAGAGAGGGAGGTAGAAATCATGTCTACACAGTTGCTCCATCTGTCTGGACATCAGTGCCTGACATGTTAGCCTAGAATTTGATAATGGCCCGCGGAGCTTCTTCAGAAGATTCAGCAGTAATTAACTTACTAAGATTGTCCAAGTCATGAGCCACCAAAAATAAGTGGATGGCTGTGAAGAATCCACGTTTCCACGAGGGGATAGTGGGGTCTCGGGGATTTGTTCCCTTGCTAGCACTGGGCTTCTTGCCCTCATTATCCATTTTTCGGGGATTTGTTGCCTTTGTATTTTCCCTGAAATTTTTCGCTCTTGTTTGTCGGGGTGACATATCTCTTCCTGCTACTTTTGGTTTAGCCATTTCTTCAAAGCTTCGAGAAAAAGTTAGAAAGTATTCAAAAAATACAGTTTAATTGCAGAATCACTGTGCCAAACTAGTTGGCGAAGTGCACAATTACTTAGGTGGTTCGCCGAGTGCAGTGCGTAGAGAATACAAGGGTGTAGACAAAGGGCGATAAGAACACTTTCGGCGAGTCGCCGAATGCTTTCAGTGCCCTCAAACTTCTCACTGAAAGTTACAGTATCAAAGATCAATCAAGGTGCCATATTATCGACAAGATGGGGACATTAGGCGAACCGCCGAGTCGTTCGATAGCTCGACCTAGCTTGCGAACCGACCCAACGTGCCTATTTTTGACCCATCTTTTTGAAATCAACTCTGTGACCCCCGAAAACACAATTAAAGCATGCACGACTCAAATTAGGCTTAGACCCAGTGACTATCATGCTCAACCCACGAATTTTAAGTCAGTTTAAAAATGCAACCTTCAGGTATTAACTATTTAACTTTGTACAGGCAAGATTTGCGAATCTAACGGGCAAACAAATATTCTACTCCTACCAGAGAATCCCAGCACAAATCAACAAGGTAATATCATTGCATTTAGTCCAAAATCGATAGAAAGAACTCAGAGTTTGGGAACCAACCTTTCGTGTTGATTAGAATGGAATTGATTCGCTAGGCAGCAATGAAATCCAAGTCCTGAACACAAATCAACAACTAAAATACTCTAAAGGTGTAGGGATATTGAAAATAGAGTGCAGGTATGAGTTTGGGCAGATAAAACGTGAGAGAAAGTGAATGAAGTTGAAACTTTTAAACTTTTGGCTTGCAAAAAACCGTCCAGTTTTCGCCCACTCGGCGACATTAGTTCCGATCGCCGAACCTCTTCGCAACTCGCTGAGTGAGCACTCGACTCGCCGAGTTTTACAGGACCTTAAGTCATCGTGAAGGTCCAAACGATGGTTTCTATCGTGATCACTGACATGGTCGGCGATTCGCCAATAATTTCCAAAGCTCGCCGAGTTTTACGGAATTCAATGTTGACGATGTCTTAAGTTACACGGCGGGCAAGGTTAGATTTGCCGAACTCCTTCGGCGACTCGCCGACTAGATCTATTGCTTGCCATCCTTCAATTTTTCAAACACTTCTCATACTTTAATATGTAGAAACCACACACCATTATTTTACCATGAAATAAGTAATAATAGTAAAAATAAAGCAATTAAAGGGGTTTTGGGTTGCCTCCCAAACAACGCCTTATTTATCGTCATGGCACGACGCTAGTCCATCTTCAAATCTAACTCTTGGGGTTAGCCATAGTATCACTAGGCAAACCCCCTTGTTGTCTCGGATTAAGGTGAGATGAGATATGACCCATTTGGGTCTCCAACTGCTTGATTGAAACAAAATGAGAGCTGACGTTCTGGCTAAGGGTAGAAACATCTTCTTTCATGCCTTTAAGATTTTTGTCTGACCCTTCAACTTTGTTGAGGATACGTGAAAGCATATCCTCAGACCTACCACCCTCCGAGTCCTTTGGCTTTTGGCACTCGTGGGGAGGCACATATCTGTCCTTCTCCCTATCTTTCCAATTAGGATTTCGGTCTCTCCATTCTCTATCATTCCATCCTTCATCTCTAGCCCAACCTTGGTTTCCACCCTGACTTGGGTAGTTTGAACGATGCACCACCTTTGTTAGCTAGGAAATTCACCTACTCATTATATAATGCTTTAAAATTTGCCTCATCAGGATTTGCACACCCGACCCCCACAGTGTTGACAACTCAGGCACCAGTCCCCATGACATTTTTGGATAAAATATCAAGTTGTGTCATGATGTTGTCCATGTTTTGGTCTCTCTCATTATCTTTGTCCATCTGCTTCTTGGATAGTTTGAATGTGAGAGAGGAGACTTGGTCTTCACGGGTGTACCATGCCCTATTGATGGTCGTCATGCCATCTAAGAGTTGGGCTGCTACTGCATATGGCTGCTGCATTAAGTCTCCAGGCGAGTGTTGGTCAGCGACACCTTTGTTTACCGAATCCAAACTCCAGTAAAAGTATTGAAGTAGCACGTTGTCCAGCAAATCGTGGGTTGGGCATTGTAGCACCAATTTTTTAAACCGCAGCCAAGTTTCGTGCAGAGGCTCTCTTTCTAGACGTTTACAGCTCTGCATGCTATCCCTCAGTGACATCATCTTAGAGGGAGGGAAAAATTGCACTTGAAATGCAGTTACCAGTTCCTCCCAAGAAGTAATGGATTCACGTGGTAGCTCGTCTAGCCACTTGCACGCCTCTCCCATCAATGAGAAAGGGAATAGCCTCAACCGGCCCGACTCATGAGAGATATTTTTGAATGAGAATGGTCCTCACACATCTACAAAGTTTCAAAAATGCTCGTGAGGGTCCTCATGAGTCAGTCCGCTGAAAAGTCCCTTTAGTTGCAAGAGTTGCAATACGGTGCTCGTTATGTGGAACACTGCATTTACCTCGACTGGGGTGAACGGATGGCTCCAACACCTCCCATGAGATGGGGGCCATTGATATTAGGCTCTTGGACATCGTTAACATTTCTGACGTCGTCTTGGTGGCCTACATGGCTACCGTTGCTAGCATTAACACTCATGCTTTCTGAAATATTCACACAGTAAACAAAACAAAACTAAAAATTAGGTAAGTAGACTACAACTAAGAAGAACAAAAATTCTACTAATCTAAAAGTTCTCAAATAACACCATTCCCCGGCAGCGGCTCCATTTTAATGTTTGCGTATCAAGGACACAACTTCTAATGCAAGTCTCTACGATCGTGCAATAGTATAATAACCCAACCAAGGGTTGGGATCGTCCCAAGAGAGTGGTTTTGAGAATTTGTAGAAAAATAAAATTTCGTTCTAACTAGTCGTAGCTAAAGACATTAACGAGTAAAAATATTTTATATTAAAGAGGGGGACACAAGAGTGTTAATTAACAATAGGGGGATTTTTTGTCACAAGTACGTAAAAATAGCAAAATAAACAAGGGTTTCTGAATAATGAGAGGGAATCCTTGGGATGTGACGGGAATACAGGTTAAGCTAAATTATTGGGTATATGCTTGCGATAGCAAATTTATAAAGTAATAGTGACTAGGCTAAGTTTTATGTGGGAATAAGTTCTCTCTCGAGCAACTTACCCCGTTTCAAATGGGTTCTTCTCGGACACCCACTTGTTGCATGAAGACCAGCCTACGCCTTACCCCACTCACTCTCTCGAGCTGAGTGTTAGGATATGGGACTAGGGTTCACTCTCTCGAGCTGAACCTCATGTCGATCCACTCCTTAGGCCATCAATCTAGTAATCTTGGTTTTGCGACTTCTCTCTCTAGCAAGCCGAAAACACATAAAAAACTTGTATTTACAACTATAAATTTGTTAAATTCATCCATAACTACTAGACGAAATCACCATTAAACTACATCTAAACTATCAGCAAACAAGACCCAACAACAATCTTAACCCATATTCGCTAAACCACACCCAAAGAAATTTATACCTAAATGATCTTGCATTCAAATGGGTATGAAGATTTATGTCTTGTTACAGGCCAAGAATGAAGAATCCAAGAGACCCAAGTCCAAATCCTTGGAGATGAAACCCTCTTCTTCTTCAAGTTTCCAAAACCCTCTAAAATTTAGAGCAAAAATATCCAAATGTAGTATTCTCTAAGTGAAAATTATAATAAAAGTTCCACACTAAAACTAAAACTCTAACTACTATTTATACTTATCACAAATTTGTGCTGCAGTGGATCGTTCGGCGTCATTAGTCAGAATCGCCAATCAACTCGGCGATTCGCCCTTTGGTGTAGTTCATCGCCGTTTCGTACCAACCTTCTGCATCGTCGTGCTCTGGGCCATTGGGTGGTATGGTACTGCTTCGCATAACTGCTCGGCGATGCGCCGACTACTCCCTTTTTCCACTGACTTGATCTTTTTCTTTAGGGCACAGCACATTGGAACAAAAGGCGAAGTAAGACCCTTCGGCGACTCGCCAAGTGGACTCGGCGATCCTCATGCCTTCAATTCTACATTCGTTTCAGCCCTTTTCGTTCCTTTTTTGTGACGTAGTGTCCATGCTCTCTTTAACTTCAAATACCGGAAACTTAAGGGTTTTCATCAGATATTGAGATAAATAAGCATTTGAAGACACAATTTCTATTAAAATATAGCCCTAGATGAGTCCAATTTGTGGACTCATCAACAATATTCATCGCAAATCATTATCAGATCTAAATATTGCGATAGATTAGTGGTTGATGCACAAATAATGTCTATAATTATGATGGTATTTGTAAGATACGTAGAATGTGCTCATGAAAAAAACATAATGAATATTAAAAATATTTATAATCATCGAGTGATATCTTATTGAGATGAGTTTTTTCTACAAAAAGCATCATGCTTGAGGAGACACAAACATTTTTTTCCTGAAACTCACCCTCGATAAATACTTCTTAGTCAGTGAAGAAGTCTAAGTAAATTTATTTTTGCAAGTATGACCAATTATTGATTCTTAGTGAATGCAGTTAGATGTATTAATTTTTCAATATAAAAAAGAGAATTATCATACCTCAATTCAAATTTGACTACTCAATTCATTAATAGATAGTACTATTTTGGGTCAAATTTCAAGGCTTTTATTGATAAAATTCAAACACAAATCCAAAACTTATTTGGGCTTTACACCCAAATCTATTAAGACATAACAAAACAACCTACTTCACGTCCAACCCAAAAAATAATCCCTATAAATATTTTCTTAAGTCTAGGGTTTTCTAATTCAGCCTCTATTCCTTCATCACCTTCATGATGTTCGCTCTTTAGGATAACAAGAAGTTTTACCTCCTTATGTTATGGATTATTGTAGAATTATTCTCCTTGATTCCTTGTTTATTAGCTAAATTAGAGTAAGTCTTCTCTATTTTCCTTACGTCCTTGTTCATATGCCTATTCCAGCTGACCAAAGTGCCTTTGCAGTTGTGTTCTATGATTTAGTGGACTGTGCTCCTTGTGATTTACATCTAGATCATATCTTAGGAAAGGATGCTTAATCATTAGGTTGGTGATTTCTACTTTTTTTAAAAATAATTCTTCCCCTCATCTCTGATTTCTTCTGTTTCTGCTACCTTAAAGGTGGTGCTTGAATGGAGTGTACAAGCAGCTTATTTCCACATCTTCATACTAGTGGTTAAAACTCCTTCCAGGTTAAAGTTGACTCAGATCCTCTTATTTTGTTGATTCCTTTGTGCTAGCTGAAAATAGCCTAAGCTGGATAGCATTTCACATTTCTTGTTTTCCCTATATATTTTGTAAATAATGTATATGTGAAAATGCTTATATTGTAGACTCCCCTTCCCTATTATCTCCTTATCAGTGATACTCTTAGATATGAACTTTTGAATTTGTCACTTTTTATAATTCTCCTTCCTTTCGCATCCATGCTCTGAAAATCTGTGAATATGCAATTTCGCTATTCTATAGTCATGTTTGCCAAGTAGTATGTAAGTTGATTCCTTTCCATCATTATATGTTGAATCTTTATTTTTTACCTTGTAAGCATCCCCTGATTTCTTCAACTGTTTCATTTATTATCCACACACATTACGAGGTAGTACTCATGTTTATTGAAATGACAAAAGCCCGTAATTGCATATGAAAGATGATTGATAAATATAATAAATATAACTTTCATACCAAGAATAAATTTGCATTTAATGTAATATTTTTTTTTCAAATTTTGAATCGTATATTTTAATGATATACTACTTTATAATAGAATTTAGAAGCAAAGCTAAGTTCTTTGATGTTTTAATCTCACGGTAACTAAAATCTATGCAAGTGAGAATTTGGGTGGAGAACTCCTTGAACCTCTTTACAAAGTTAAATTTTATTCATAATTTTTCCTAATAAACAATAAAATTGATCTTTTTACAAGCTGAGGATTATTATTAATTAGTCTCTTTGAATAATTATATTTAAAGAAAGTCTATGAGCTATTTCTCTTTAATTTTTTGCATAGTGATGTTTTAAGGAAAATTTCTCATTATTTTATTTTTTGAGTTACTTTACTTTATTATAGCTGCTAAGGACCTAGAAGTAACAATACATGTTAGGGTAAGACTAAAGTAACCACAACTTTATAAGACTGTCATCCTCAAGAAATAAGAAGTGACTAGTGATCAAAATGCCTCTTAACATATATTTTTTAATCATAGATTTATGTTCTTAAGAAAGTATGCAGATGCAATATAACAAAGACGTGAATATACATAGAAGTGTAAAAAAACATTTTTTTGTTAGTAACTATAATCCTTTTTTTCTACTTAATAGAAGAATTGAGATGGAGGAGGAATGATTTGAGCGACTTTTATCTTTCGTACAACTTCAAAATATGAATAGAGATCTTGGCTTTAAAATATAGTAAGAATGCTTTTATGCTACTATTACTTAAATTTTCTGCAATTGATTGCAAGTGTTTCCAATAATATTATTTTTCATACTTTAAGCATGCAAATCTTATGTGTCCCTATAATTTAGAGAACATAGTAGTCCTTATCTGTTATTATAACATGAATGGAAATATAATTAATTGGTTCAAGTGTTCGAAAAGAAGATTAAGTATTATTGAACTATGACTTCCAAGAATTTTGATTTTCATTATTATTTAAATAAGAGGCAACATTAATTCTCTCTAAATTCAGCTTCACAAAGTTATGTTGCTTCCTATTTAAAAGTGAAGATAAGAATCTTTGGTATCCTATATTTCAATAGCACCAATATTCTCTTCAATGCTTAAACAAATGCTTAGTTCATCCATGTTATAACGGACAAGAACAATTTTCTTCCCTAGTTCTATAGAACACATAAGATTAGCTAGCATGTTTAAGACATGAAATTTTTTGTTATTGGAATTACTGACAGGTAACTACTGATAAGTACAAGTTATAGTAGCAGATTGGAAACACTGGCATGTAACTACAGATAAGTGCAAGTTATAGTAGCAGAAAAAATCATTTCGCTAATTCCAAGCCAAAATATCTATTATTCTGAAGTAGTATAAGAGATAAAAACCGCTTCAGTCATGCTTGTTCCATCTCAACCCTTCTCTACAAGTAGGAAAAAGATAGATTATGATTACAACCAAAAGATGGAATTTTTTACACTTCTATGAATATGAATCTTTGTAATAGTGTATCGCCATATAAAAAACGTACATTTCTATCGCTATTCGACTGTTTAGGTATATATGTTATGTATCTTTGTTTGGACATGAGATAATACTCATTGAATTCATTTTTTTGTTCATTTCTTCATAGTTGCTTAAAGAGTTACCACACCTGCTTCTAAAGATACACAATTTGTTGACCATGATGATGGATATATAATTTTTTCAGAACATACATGAACTTTACATCATGTCCAAAGAGAATTAAGAATTCTATTGGCCAAATCTGTTGATAGATGGACAGCAATAGCTGAAGAACAAATAAGGCTACAACATGAATTTCAAAAATTAATGCCTTTGATATTGGAATTAGACTTCGATGATGAATGAACTACGCAAACTGATGACCTTCTTGCAGATATGAAAAATGCTGATTTTTTTGTTGAAATTGTACATGATAATATTATTTAAATCTTCTTTGTTTTCAAATTACGTTACATTTTTGTTCCAAATGTCCATCATAACAATATTCCTCTCTATCTTATGTCATTACAGTTCTAAAATTAATTCATTTTCTTGTCAAATTAATAAGATGGCAAAGGAAGATCACTTCATGGTGTTTTGTTTCTGCAAAATGTGTACTTTAATTGGAGCGGAGTTTATCAAAGATTTGATTGAAGGACATCCTCATGGATGCTATGAGCTACTACATATTAATGTTGGATGTTTCTTGCAACTTGCAGATGAGACGAATACAAGAGGTCTATTAACTGATTCAAGAACGGTTAGAGTTGAGGAACAATTGGTTGCCAGATTTATGTGCAGTCTATCGAAGAAAGAGGTGAAATTTGAGTTTGATGAAAATTGTGTTAAAGCGTTTGAGGTGCTAAGACGAAACTTAATTGAAGCTCCAATCTTGATTGCTCCTAATTGGGAGCTACCATTATTTGAACTCATGTGTGATGCAAGTGATGTTGTAGTGGGTGTAGTAGTGGGACCAAGGAAAGCGATGGTGTTCCATTAGATATATTATGCTAGCAAGACCCTAGATTCTGCTCAAGCTTATTGCAAAGTGACTGAGAAGGAGATGCTTGCTCTAGTGTTTGCCTTCGACAAGTTCATAGCGTATTTGGTAGGTACCAAAATGATTGTTTATACTGACCATGTAGCTATTAGGTACCTATTCAACAAGAAGGATGCTAACCCAAGGTTCATTTGATGGATATTTCTTCTTCAAGAATTTGACCTTGAGATCAAAGACCGGAAAGGTACAGGGAGAATCAAATAGTTGATCATCTTTCGAGGTTAGAAGACTTCTCTTATGTGAATGAAGGGGAAAAATATGTGAAGAGTTTCTGAATGAGCAGTTGATGGCCTTAGATATATCCCAAGTGTAGTGGTGTGCTGATATAGTAAATCTATTAGAGAGTGGAGTGTTCTCACCAGGCGCAACTACTCAAAAAAGAAAGAAGTTGAATCATGATTCTAAATTTTACATTTGGGATGAACCATTCTTGTTTAAACAAGGAGTGGATCAAGTTGTAAGAAGACGCACTCCAAAAAATGAGGTCAAACAAGTTCTCGAGAGTTGTCACGCAAGTCCTTATAAAGGAGAGCACACAACTCACAAGGTATTGCAATCTGACTTCTTTCGGCCCTCTTTATTCAAAGACTCTATAGCTTATGTGAAAGAATGTGATCAGTGTCAAAGATTGACTACTATATCTAGAAGAAATGAGATTCCACCAAACAATATTCTATTAAGACATAACAAAACAACCTAACAGACACAACCTACTTCACGTTCAGCCCAAAAAATAATCCCTATAAATATTTCCTTAAGTCTAGGGTTTTCTAAATCAGCCTCTATTCCTTCATCACCTTCATGATGTTCGCTCTTTAGAATAACAAGAAGTTTTGCCTCCTTATGTTATGGATTATTGTTGAATTATTCTCCTTGATTCCTTGTTTATTAGCTAAATTAGAGTAAGTCTTCTCTAATTTCCTTACTTCCTTGTGATTTACATCTAGATCTTATCTTAGGAAACGATGCTTAATCATTAGGTTGGTGATTTTTACTTTTTAAAAAAATAATTCTTCCCTTCATATCTGATATCTTCTGTTTCTGCTACCTTAAAGGTGGTGCTTGAATGGAGTGTACAAGCAGCTTCTTTCCACCTCCTCATATTAGTGGTTAAAACTCCCTCCAGGTTAAAGTGTCTCCATTTGACTCAGATCCTCTTATTTTGTTGATTCCTTTGTGCTAGCTGAAAATAGCCTAGGCTGGACAGCATTTCACATTTCTTGTTTTCCCTATATATTTTGTAAATAATATATATGTGAAAATGCTTATATTGTAGACTCCCCTTCCCCATTATCTCCTTATCAGTGATACTCTTAGATATGAACTTTTGAATTTGTCACTTTTTATAATTCTCCTTCCTTTCGCATCCATGCTCTGAAAATCTGTGATTATGCAATTTCGCTATTCTATAGTCATGTTTGCCAAGTAGTATGTAAGTTGATTCCCTTCCATCATTATATGTTGAATCTTTATTTTTTAACCTTGTAAGCATCCCCTGATTTCTTCAACTGTTTCATTTATTATCCACATACATTATTAGGTAGTACTCATGTTTATTGAAATGACAAAAGCCCGTAATTGCATATGAAAGATGATTGATAAATATAATAAATATAACTTTCATACCAAGAATAAATTTGCATTTAATGTAATATTCTTTTTTTTCAAATTTTGAATCGTATATTTCAATGATATACTACTTTATAATAGAATTTAGAAGCAAAGCTAAGTTCTTTGATGTTCTAATCTCATGGTAACTAGAAGCTATGCAAGTGAGAATTTGGGTGGAGAGCTCCTTGAACCTCTTTACAAAGTTAAATTTTATTCATAATTTTTCCTAATAAACAATAAAATTGATCTTTTTACAAGCTGAGGATTATTATTAATTAGTCTCTTTGAATAATTATATTTAAAGAAAGTCTATGAGCTATTTCTCTTTAATTTTTTGCATAGTGATGTTTTAAGGAAAATTTCTCATTATTTTCTTTTTTGAGTTACTTTACTTTATTATAGCTGCTAAGGACCTAGAAGTAACAATACATGTTAGGGTAAGACTAAAGTAACCACAACTTTATAAGACTGTCATCCTCAAGAAATAAGAAGTGACTAGTGATCAAAATGCCTCTTAACATATATTTTTTAATCATAGATTTATGTTCTTAAGAAAGTATGCAGATGCAATATAACAAAGACGTGAATATACATAAAAGTGTAAAAAAACATTTTTTTGTTAGTAACTATAATCCTTTTTTTCTACTTAATAGAAGAATTGAGATGGAGGAGGAAATGTTTGAGCGACTTTTATCTTTTGTACAACTTCAAAATATGAATAGAGATCTTGGCTTTAAAAAATAGTAAGAATGCTTTTCTGCTACTATTACTTAAACTTTTCTGCAATTGATTGCAAGTGTTTCCAATAATATTATTTTTCATACTTTAAGCATGCAAATCTTATGTGTCCCTATAATTTAGAGAACATAGTAGTCCTTATCTGTTATTATAACATGAATGGAAATATAATTAATTGGTTCAAGTGTTCGAAAAGAAGATTAAGTATTATTGAACTATTACTTCCAAGAATTTTGATTTTCATTATTATTTAAATAAGAGGCAACATTAATTCTCTCTAAATTCAGCTTCACAAAGTTATGTTGCTTCCTATTTAAAAGTGAAGATAAGAATCTTTGGTATCCTATATTTCAATAGCACCAATATTCTCTTCAATGCTTAAACAAATGCTTAGTTCATCCATGTTATAACGGACAAGAACAATTTTCTTCCCTAGTTCTAAAGAACACATAAGATTAGCATGTTTAAAGACATGAAAATTTTTGTTGTTGGAAACACTGGCATGTAACTACAGATAAGTGCAAGTTATAGTAGCAGAAAAAATCATTTTGCTAATTCCAAGCCAAAATATCTATTATTCTGAAGTAGTATATGAGATAAAAAAAACCTCTTCAATCTTGATTGTTCCGTCTCAATTCTTCTCTATAAGTAGGAAAAAGATAGATTATAGTTACAACCAAAAGATGGAATATTTTTACACTTCTATGAATATGAATCTTTGTAATAGTGTATCGCCATATAAAAAAACGTACATTTCTATCGCTATTCGACTGTTTAGGTATATATGTTATGTATCTTTGTTTGGACATGAGATAATACTCATTGAATTCATTTTTTTGTTCATTTCTTCATAGTTGCTTAAAGAGTTACCACACCTGCTTCTAAAGATACACAATTTGTTGACCATGATGATGGATATATAATTTTTTCAGAACATACATGAACTTTACATACATGGATATATAGTTGATCATCTTTCGAGGTTAGAAAACTTCTCTTATGTGAATGAAGGGGGAAAATATGTGAAAAGTTTCTAAATGAGCAGTTGATGGCCTTAGATATATCCCAAGTGTAGTGGTGTGCTGATATAGTAAATCTATTAGCGAGTGGAGTGTTCTCACCAGGTGCAACTACTCAAAAAAGAAAGAAGTTGAATCATGATTCTAAATTTTATATCTGGGATGAACCGTTCTTGTTTAAACAAGGAGTGGATCAAATTGTAAGAAGACGCACTCCAAAAAACGAGGTCAAACAAGTTCTCGAGAGTTGTCACGCAAGTCCTTATAAAGGAGAGCACACAACTCACAAGGTATTGCAATCTGACTTCTTTTGGTCCTCTTTATTCAAAGACTCTATAGCTTATGTGAAAGAATGTGATCAGTGTCAAAGATTGACTACTATATCTAGAAGAAATGAGATTCCACCAACAATATTCTATTAAGACATAACAAAACAACCTAACAGACACAACCTACTTCACGTCCAGCCCAAAAAATAATCCCTATAAATATTTCTTTAAGTCTAGGGTTTTCTAAATCAGCCTTTATTCCTTCATCACCTTCATGATGTTCCCTCTTTAGGATAACAAGAAGTTTTGCCTCCTTATGTTATGGATTATTGTTGAATTATTCTCCTTGATTCCTTGTTTATTAGCTAAATTAGAGTAAGTCTTCTCTATTTTCCTTACTTCCTTGTTCATATGCCTGTTTTAGCTTATCAAAGTGCCTTTGCAGTTGTGTTCTATAATTTAGTGGATCGTGCTCCTTGTACGTTACTGCTAGATCTTATCTTAGGGAAGGATGCTTAATCATTATGTTAGTGATTTCTACTTTTTTTAAAAATAATTCTTCCCCTAATATCTGATTTCTTCTGATTCTGCTACCTTAAAGGTGGTGCTTGAATGGAGTGCACGGGCAACTCCTTTCCACCTCCTCATACTAGTGGTTAAAACTTCTTCCAGGTTAACGTGTCTCCATCTGACTCAGATTCTCTTATTTTGTTGATTCCTTTGTGCTAGCTGAAAATAGCCTAGGCTGGATAGCATTTCACATTTCTTGTTTTCCCTATATCTTTTGTAAATAATGTATATGTGAAAAAACTTATATTGTAGCCTTCCCTTCCCCATTATCTCCTTATCAGTCATACTCTTAGATATGAGCTTTCGAATTTGTCACTTTTTATAAATCTCCTTCCTTTCGCATCCATGCTCTAAAAATCTGTGAATATGAAATTTCCCTATTTTATAGTCATGTTTGCCAAGTATTATGTAAGTTGATTCCCTTCCATCATTATATGTTGAATCTTTATTTTTTACCTTGTAAGCAGCCCCTGATTTCTTCAACTGTTTCATTTATTATCCACAAACATTACTAGATAGTACTCATGTTTATTGTAATGACAAAAGCCCGTAATTGCATATGAAAGATGATTGATAAATATAATAAATATAACTTTCATACCAAGAATAAATTTGCATTTAATGTAATATTCTTTTTTTTCAAATTTTGAATTGTATATTTTAATGATATACTGCTCTTCCACAGGATTAAAAGCAAAGCTAAGTTGTTTCATATTCTTAATCTCATTGTAACTAGAAGCTATATATGTGAGATTTTGGGTGGAGATCTCCTTGAACTTCTTTACAAAATTAAATTTTAGTCATTATTTGGGCTAACAAACTACAAAGTTGATTTTTTTAAAAGTTAAGGATTATTATTATTTTATTCTCTTTGAATAATTATATTTGAAGAAAATAAGTGAGCTATTTCTCATATATTTTTGCATAGTGGTGTTTTAAGGAAAATTTCTCATTATTTTCTTTGTTGAGGCACTTTACTTTATTTTAGCTGCTAAGGACTTAGAAGTAATAATACATGTTAGGGTATGACTAAAGTATCCACCACTTTATAAGAGTGTCATCCTCAAGAAATAAGAAGTGACCAGTGATCAAGGTGCCTCTTAACATATATTTTTTAATCATAGATTTATGTTCTTAAGAAAGAATGCAAATACAGTATAACAAAGACTTAAATATACATAGAAGTGTAAAAAAATATTTTTTTTGTTAGTAACTATATTCCTTTTTTTTTCCTACTTAATAGAAGAATTGAGATGGAGGAGGAAATGTTTGAGCGACTTTTATCTTTTGTACAACTTCAAAATATGAATAGAGATCTTGGCTTTAAAAAATAGTAAGAATGCTTTTCTGCTACTATTACTTAAACTTTTCTGCAATTGATTGCAAGTGTTTCCAATAATATTATTTTTCATACTTTAAGCATGCAAATCTTATGTGTCCCAATGATTTAGAGAACATAATAGTCCTTATCCATTATTATAACATGAATGGACTTATAATTAATTGGTTCAAGTGTTGAAAAGAAGATTAAGTATTATTGAACTATGACTTTCAAGAATTTTTATTTTCATTATTATTTAAATAAGGGGCAACATTAATTCTTGCTAAATTCAACTTCACAAAGTGATGTTGCTTCCTATTTAAAAGTGAATATTAGAATCTTTGGTAACATATAGTTCAATAGCACCAATATTCTCTTCAATGCTTATACCAATGCTTAGTTCATCCAAGTTATAATAGACAAGAACAATTTTCTTCCCTAATTCTAAAGAACATATAAGATTAGCATGTTTAAGACATGATTTATTTTGTTAATGGAAACACTGGCAGTTAACTACAGACAAGTGCAAGTCATAGTAGCAGAAGAAATCATTTCTCTAATTCCAAGCCAAAATATCTATTATTCTGAAGTAGTATATGAGATAAAAAAAACCTCTTCAATCTTGATTGTTCCGTCTCAATTCTTCTCTATAAGTAGGAAAAAGATAGATTATAGTTACAACCAAAAGATGGAATATTTTTACACTTCTATGAATATGAATCTTTGTAATAGTGTATCGCCATATAAAATAAAAACGTACATTTCTATCCCTATTTGGTTGTTTGGATATATATGTTATGTATCTTTGATTGGACATGGGATAATACTCATTGAGTTCATATTTTTTTTTCTTTTCTTCATAGTTCATGCAACAAATTCATTAAAGGCCTGGGTAGAATGAAGAAACTCGAAAAGTTGATATTGAAGATGATGTCTGGGAGCAATACTGTCATGATCCAGACCGTCGTGATTGTCACCCACACTAACCCTCCGGTGGGAGAACCACTACTACAACTCAAACCAAGCAACTAAACCAAAAACTAAAGCACTTAAGTTACGGAAGCAAGTTAAATAGCTAAAAACTGAAGTTCCCATAAACTTCCAAAAGATCTAATAACTAACAATGCAGAAATACGCCTAGAACTTGAAAGTCAATGTACCAAAACTCTGACAATGAACCAAAGTCTAAACAAGAAGGGTTACAACCCCAAACTAATTAAACTAATAACCAACTAGAAAATCTACATTCGAAATGTGGACATAGATAGAAAGAGAACTCATGGCAGCCTGGAAGAACTGGCTCACCCTTGAATTCGAACGACGATCAATAGCCACCTGAAGATGCACTGTACTCGACAAAGAAAGAGCAAGTGCAATATCAGTACACAACCACAGTGTACTGATAGGATCACGCGGCTATCCCACTAAGTGTAACATAAATAAGCCATTACAACAATATAATCACATGCATATTGTCACACCCCAAATCCGGATGTGATGGCACATGTCCATTTCCCACCGGACACGTCAGCCTAACCCAACCACAACGATAGAGAAGTAGAAATACGAGAATAAAAGATAATAAATAAGCGGAAGACTTTAATTAAGACTCAACACTACCCAGAACTTGGTTGTCACATGTACAAACCTCTAAATACAGAATTCGAATAAAAATATACAAGTCTCAGAGTATAGTTCTCGAATAGAACAAAACTGAAAGTAAAGATAACTCAAGGGCACGTCTGGAATGAACCGCTACCTCTCGAGTATGTCCC
>NW_006239363.1:317258-319804 GCF_000226075.1 Solanum tuberosum
TCAATAGCCGCCGGAAAATGCCCTGTACTCAACAAAAATAAGAGCAAGTGCAGTATCAGTACACAACCACAGTGTACTGGTAGGATCACATGACTTTCCCACTAAGTGTAACATAAGCAAGTCAACACAATATCATAAAAGCATGCATATATATCGAACATATACAATATTATCAATAATTACGAACAAGGTACAGTTCACATTTCTTAAGATACACAATTATGTAAACTCATTGGTCCTCTCATGGAACCCAAACCCAAACAGTTACCATACCGGAACGTGGTACCTGATCCAATGATTATGCCGGAACATGGCAACTGATCCAAGTTAGTGTGTCGGAACGCAACACCCGATCCATTCAACAAGCTACAATCACAATCACAAAGTACATTCTCATAATCATCAATCAAGTCATGATACATGGCAATCATCATTCGTATATCCTCATTTACAATTAATGTGATCAATAATGCAACATTCACATACATACATGTATCATAATGAAGCAAGAACAAACATACATCACACAATCATAGAATCACAACCATCACCTACCTCGAAACAAGCTTGAAACCCTAAGAAACTTGATTCTTCCCTTTCCGGATTCGTTCCGCTTGTTCTTGGTCTACAAACAATCAATATAATACGGGAATTAATAAATAATCACTAATTACCCGGAACAATTCTAACAACCCTAGATCAAACCCTTAATCCCAATATCCAAATTAGGGTTGTTTCCACCATAAATTCCAGATCAAAAACCCTCCCTCTAGATAATTACCCATTAGATTACGTTCTACGAATCGAAAAACGGATTCGGAGAGTGAAAATCTTACCTTTAGCTTCAAGAATGGTGGAAAACTGTTAAGAAAAGCCCTGGGTTCGTTCCTTAACTCTCAAATTTGAAAATTGCAGAATAAAACATTTTTGGGGTTTATTTACGACTTTAAGTCGCGTCTGGTCTACCACAGCGGTCCTTACACCGCTACAGCGGCCCCGCCCTGGCGACAGAAATCACCGCCATAGCGACTTGCACGAAACAGTGAGCTATTTTAATAATTCCATTACCCCCATTTCACAACACACCTTCAACCAACGACACTCAGAAACTACACGTTCACGCTAAGATCAATTTTGAGCGTTCTACTCGCCCGAATTCAATTTTGTAAAGTCGTACGAGTTCCTTAACGACTTATCTATCTACTCATGTAATCAAAATCATAATTAAATCACCCGATTGTTATCGGATTTCCCTACACCTTAATGATTCCAATTTTGTCCAAATTTGGACTAGGCTGGGAAATTTCAAGTTACAAAGAAAAAGTTTTTCGGCCCAGAATTTTTCCCCGTTGGATTTTCTATAACGACGAAACCCGGTCGTTACAAATACCTTGCAGTGAGTTATATATATATATATTATTTTCTTCTCGATATAGTTTAAATTTATGTTATTTATTTTTCTAACTTAAGAATATTAATAATATAATAGGCACACCCAAAAGATTCTCAGTATCAGACGAACAAGTTTCCTGTACAATCGTTGATGGTAGGAATGAGTGTAAAATTAATGATGTCGAGGATTTTCAAAGCGAATTCACTGATGTTGATATAACTGTTGAAAACGTTACCACACCTACTCCTGAAGATACACAATTTGTTGACCAGGATGATGGATATATATTTTGTTCAGAACATACATGAACTTTACATCACGCCCAAAGAAAATTAAGAATTGTATATTGGAAACAACTCGAAATGAAAGGAATAGAGTTGTGCAAAATCGTTTTCAACATTCAGAAGAAATAATTAAGTTTGGGCTATAATTTATTACTCCCTCCATTTCTATTTATATGTCATCATTTTAGATTTCACATCCCTTGTGAGACTATGTAAGTTTACCATTGTACCTTTATTTAGTATTTTCTTAAAGTCAAGTTTTCAATAAATGAACATAAGTTAATTTATTTTGATTCTTAATATTGACCAATGAACATGAATTAATCATTTAGTTTTCTTATATCGGTCAAATTCATAGTTTCAACGCTACTAGCTCTCAAGGGTAAAATAGAAAGAATAGTGTCATTTTGTACATTAATTTTGTGAAATGACAAAGATTAAGGACCATCTATTTATAGTGAGGACAACGAGTGTGTTTGGTATGGAGGAAAACGTTTTCTGGAAAATGTTTTCCAATTTTCTCATGTTTGGTTGACCTTAAATGTTTGGAAAATGTTTTTCAAATCAACTCATTTTCCGCAAATTTAAGGAAAATGACTTTCCTTCAAAAATTAAGGAAAACATTTTCCAAAATTCTCCTCTAACTTTAAATTACGATTTTTTTTTTAAAAAAAACAATTTATTTTATCCCTACCCCCAAACCAACCCCTCTCCCCAACCAAAACATAAAATCACAACTTAAAATTTTATTTATCAAAAATAGTTCAAATTTTAAATTTTTCGACTCAAAAGCTTGTTTTTTTAAAAAAAATTAAAATTTTCAATTTTTTATTTTTTTAACCTGCACCTACCCCAACTCCCCCCCAACC
>NW_006239363.1:321278-344313 GCF_000226075.1 Solanum tuberosum
GCAATAATTACTATATTAGAATACTAGAAAAATTGATAAGTTCCTCGACATCTAATCATTGATTAAAATTTAAATTATTATTTTCTTCTGCGAAAGTTTAAGAGATTAAATTAATGTTTTAAAAAATAATATAACAAACTGATTAATTAATTATTTTCAATGATTAATAAGAAAATGTATATAGCAAGTACATGTATTATTATTACATTATTTATATCCACTCTATATTAAATCATTTTTCTATTATAGTTTGACGCAAATTTCAGAATGTAAAGAATGTTTTGGATTCGAAAAATAAATATTCAAAATATACTAACATGTCATTTAATCTTATGATATTTTACATTTCATGTGAAAAAAAATTAAATATTAATTTTTTAATATGAAAAATATTAATTTATTAATACAACATAAAAGTAATAAAGGACAATATATAAAAATATTTGAAGTATTTGATATTTTATTAAATTAAAATAATTCTAAATTAATATATAGCCGCGTAACGCGCGGGTACGTATACTAGTGAAGAACAATAATAAAGAAGAAGACAATTGAGTTTATATTTATTTTTTCCAAGTTTATTTTAACATATGTCCAATTTTTATTGGTCAGTGCTGTCAAAAAGTTGCACCCACGCGCTTAACATAAGTGAAATCACGGACTCAGCCACGTAGGCCAAAAAGTGGTAAACAATTAACTAAAAAATAAGTTCAGGGGGGTAATAGGACCTTAGTAAAGGTTATGTGTGTCTCAGGGATTTTGGGCATAGGCTGGGGGGGTACTTATGCATTTTCCCAAAAATATTTTCAATTTCAAAAATTATTTTCTACTCTCTAGTAAAAATAAAGATATTTTTCGGAAAATATTTTCTACTCACCCACCAAACATGGGAAAATAAGTCAGAAATCCACTTGTTTTCTAGGAAAAAACATTTTCCTCCATACCAAACACACCCAACACAGGGGCGGAGCTACTGTATCGGAAGGGGGCTTGGGAGAACCCACTAACTTTTTCGTAGACCCTATATTTGTATAAAAATATAAAATAAAATTTATAGATAAATTTCTTGCGAACCCACAAGCACAATAAAATGAATGGCCCAGTGGTGTCCCGCACCTAGCGAAGTCATTCGGCCCATTGGACGTGGTTTCAAAACTCAGTGTAGCCACTGTTTATTTTTGGGATAATTTCATACGTGATTTTATATAAAAACAAAAGATTAAAAGAAAAAACAGAAAAATAAGGAATAACTAAAAACATACGTGGTTTATATATAAAAAAAAAGTATTTGTGTTGTAGTCTAAAACAATATATGACTATTGATTTCTACTCAGACATTCAAAAAAGCTTAACTCAATTTTTTTTTCAAAAGTTAGGGTTCTAACTTCTATTGTTGATCTGATTGCTACCATCCGAAATCTAAGTTAGGGTTCTAACTTCTATTGTTGATCTAATTGCTACCATCCGAAATCTGGCCTCCGGTATGTACTCTTGTCTCTCCCTTTTCATTTTTTTCTTATTTGTTTGCTTTTAAACGGTGTGATTTTCTTGTTTTTAATCTCTGATTCTAGGGTTATCCCACATATTGATAATTTATTATATTAAAATAATTGTTGTTTGCTTTTCAAAATCTTAACTTTTGTTTTTTGGTTGTTATGATAGTGTATGATCAAGTGTAGTGTAGTTGGTATATAAATATGATTATTATCCCATTTATGCTCGTAATTAGATTATTGTTTTAGTATAGTATTTGATTTATTTATTTATTGTTATGTTCATTTTGAAAGTTGCAGTGTTGTTTGTATTATTTTTAACAGTTCAGTTTTATTTTATGTTTTTGTAGTATGTTGTTAAAATAGTTATCATGCTCTAAAAAATATATGTTTAAACAATGGTCAGTATAATGATAGATCAAGACTATTATAAATGTTAATGTGTATACTTTGTGTTGATTTTTAAATATGTTTAATCTTCTTGTTGACTACATATCCGTAATTAGCTATATTGTTGTCTTATTGTAATAGCTGAATGACTCAATTTTATTTTTATTGAGAACATTAAGGTTGTTGTTGAAGATCAAAGAAAAGGAAAAGTTGATGTCCAAAATGAACATTTGCAAGATTGTGGAGATAAAGATGGTGTCCACCATCTTCGTTTCGTAATCATATTTTTTATAACAGTTGTAAGTTCTTTTTTGTTAGTTTAAATCTGTTTTTTATAACTATTTTAAGTTCATTTCTGGTTTGTGTTTAAAATATCATAAAATGTAGATACATAAATGATGTTTGTATATCTTAATAGTTGGTGTACCTGTTGATTTTGAAATAAATAGAAAATCTCCTACATTGGATGACTTTGTTATGCCCAATATGCGTGAATCACAGTTGGTTACTCTTGAAACTGGATAAACATATGTGTCATCATTGGTAGAAGTTGAATCTGAAAATATTTGTGTCACACCTTTGGAAGTTGCTGAAGCTGGAAAAACAAAGTTCAATCAGTTTGGTGTTATTGAGGGTAAAAACACACATATCTCTCCAGTTCAACATGTTTGTACAAAGATTCCAAGAAAGTATGCCCAATCACCATACACAAGTGAATCAGGTGGCACATTGGTGAACACAGTGAAGTACTGTTTATGGAGGCATCCTTTTGTAAATTACAAGGGGTTTGATATGTACAGTGAAGTTAGCCTTCATTTTAAAAAATGGGTTGATAGCAAATTATCCAAGAAACGTGGAAAGTATGTATTGTTGTGTAATTGTATTTTACCATTTGTTCATTCACTTTATATGCTATAACTACTCATTTTGTTTTATAGGAAAATTAGTTTCTTCATTGCTGCTTCAAATCCAATCGATCCTTCTTTTGAATTTGGTATTGGTATGGTGGATTTGATGGATTGGTTTCACCCTTTGGCTTATCCAGGACAGCCTTGGAGAGATTTGGTAATTTATTACTGTGTAACTCTATATTAAAGTAAGATTTGGTATTTGTTTTTAGTTGTGATTTTAGTGATTGGTAAGTAAAATTGGTTTCATTGTAGTCACTGGAATCTGTGATTTAGTTCTCTGGGGACAGTTGTTTTTGGTATGTATGTTAGGAAAATAAACTAATGACACAAACATAGACTCCTAATTATAGTTTAATAGTAACAATGACACAAACATAGAATTTTAAATATAGTTTAATAGGTAATAAGCAGATAATGGTGATTTTTTCGATCAAGTTGTGATATTATTTTATTGTTTGGTGCTAACTAATAAAAGTTGTTATGCAGCATGTTGATGTGATAATGTATTATCTTCGCAAGTTTTGCAAGTATGGTCCTAATAATAGTGCAAGAGTTACTACTACTGACCCTTTTATCATCAGTTGGGTTGTTCAAATCCATGATGCGTGGGAGACCAATGATAAAGATGAAAGTCTGAATAGTATACATCATGAGGTTGCACAATATATAAGAGGTGATAGGATTCTTGCTAATACTCCATGGGTGGATGTTGATCATGTATGCATTCCACTGGTTTCTGGTTGTTTTTTCCATAGGAAAAAGGTGTTTATACATTTATGATTCTTTAAATGGTTATGGGGTTAAACATAACAATGCAGTAACAAGTTTGGTTCAAAATATATCTAGAATGATACCTTTGTTCCTAGTTGCTACTGATTATTATGCTTTAAGGAAATACATTGACTGAAATACAGATGTGTATTATATTGGAAGGCCAGTTGGTGATCCGTTGGTCTATGGTAAACGTGAAAACATCCCACAACAACGCAACAATTCAACGTAAGTATAATGTGTCTTTTTTGTGGTTGATTATACTATGTATTGTACTAATTATGTTAATTGGGTAATATTTGTAGGGATTGTGGTCTGTATACCTGTACTTTTGATGAATATGTGTGCCGTGGAGATAGAAACATATCTATGTCGGATTAAAATGCTGAAAATCTTCGATTAAGATTTGGAGCATTACTGTGGGAATATGGAAAGATGAAAATTGATACTGAATCTGTTAGTGAAGATGAAGCTTCAAGCAAGGTGGTCGGTCAAATCGGAGGGTCAAGGAGTAAAAAGTGTTAATTTCTTAAGACAGAATTTCATGAATGTTTTATGGTTTTGAATCTCTTTTGTTATTTTGGATAGTACTTTAGTTGCGTTTATGGTTTTGATTTCGTTGTTGGATATTGTCTTTATTCTGTGATTATGCATTTATTTGGTTACTTTTTTGGTTAAATTTTGTGATAAATTTATAGTGTGAGTTTGCTTTGTACATGTATGAGTTTGGTATAAATTTGGGTTTTATCATTATTGAAAAATTATACTAAATGTTTGTATATGATCGATTGGATTTCATTCAAAGTTGCAGGTTTGTATACATACCAATGTGTTTACCCAGTTTTGTGTTTTTTTCTTTCATATGTAAATCAATTTTTTTTCTTTAACAAAGTGTGTTTTTTATGGTTCCAGTGTTAATCAAGATTGTAGTCATAACCTGTTTTTTCCGATGTAACGTTTTAGGTTTGGATATAATGTAAGCATTCAACTTATATATACCATCATTATTATGACATTTGGTTGTTATATATACCATCATTTATACCAAGTTTTGTGGCAGTTTTAACAAGAGTAAACCAGTTTTACAGTAATTGAGTGTTAATTATTGTAGCGTCCAAACTAATATACTAACATTTAATACTTTTCAATTTATTGTTTTAGGTTGGTGTATACTGCAAACATTTGTTTTACTATATACAACCATTATTATGATCTTTTATTTTTACCATAAATTTGTGTCTATTTACAATAATTTCACCAAGAATTTGGCTTATTTACCATATCAAATCAACAACAGAATATCATCCAATAAGTTCATTTTTTATCAATATTTCTGGATATGTGACAACACGTAATCCAGAAGAGTTCATGATATATATTATATACAAACATTTATAACAACTATGAATTCAAAAATATGAATAAGATAACAAAAAGTAATCAACTTTGAAATAAGGTAATGAAATTTAAAAACAGTACATCTAATAAAAGTAATATAGTTCAACTGTATAACTGCAAAGTAAAAATAACAACAAAAATACCACAAAGCTAATTATCATGAGCTTTTTTTGGGCAAGTCTTCTTGTTATGCCCAACTATACCACATTCACTACAGGTTACTTTCCTCTTCTTCCCTTTCCTTCGGTGAATCCCTTTTTGCGATCATTTTTTGGAGGTCTGCCTGGTTGCTTTCTTGTAATTGGTGGTAATATTACCTCTTCCAAGACATGTGATGGAACATCCCAAGTGCTTTCGCAAGGCAAGGGTTCAATTGGTATTGCATATGTATCTTGATAATTCTAATTACTATAATAAGCTGAACAGTAATCATCGCGATGTTTATTTCTATATATCTGATCGTTGCAAGTGCATGACTACAAGGGATCTCATCATGTTGAAATCTGCCACAACTACACATTCGTGTATTCAGACATACCGTAAACCTCTTTGCACCATTTGTAATGGTATGAAGGTGTATTGTTGATGTGCGTACCTTCATTTAAGAACATGCATTATCAATAACAAAACCAAAACATACTATGCACAGTAGAGAATTGTCAATACTTACAAGCATACGATAAGACAAATTTCTATTGTCCTCCAACATTTCATTGTATTTACTTGTCAAGGTTGTTGTAGTATTTCTACCTTTTTCATTCTGTTTCTCATTCCAAGCTTCAATTGTTTTTCTAACAAATTTCAACAATGGTACCACTGGTAACCTTCTTCCAACAAGAATAGCGTTATTTAGTGACTCTGGAATGTTACTTGTTAGTGTCCAAGTCCTTTTTATTGGTGAATGTGCGCGTGACCATTTCTCATGATTTGCTTTTTGTAGATAAGCACGGTATTTTGGATTAATTTGATCCATTATTTTCATCAATTCATCAAACTCTTGAACAGTGTATGCTTTTGCTAAACTGAAGAATAATGTTCTCACCTCTTTTGTATCTCTGTATGTTTTCTTTAGTAAATTGGTCCATCGATGGTATATGCATGCGTAATGTCTAAATTCGGGATAAACAGCTGCAATAGCATTCCAAATGCTCTTATTTCTATCAGAAACAAAGCACATATCTTCCCTTTCACCGAATGCATTTTAAAAATTCTCAAAGAACCATAACCATGAATCATCATTTTCTGAATCAACTATTCTGTATGCAAGCTGCAAGATGTGACCTATACAACAAATATCTTCAAAATAAATACAACATATATTGTTTATATATAAAATAAATCAACCTAGTTGCAGTAATGGTATAAACAGTACCTCCTGGATCTAATGTGCTAGCTATCAACATTGTGCCTTCGTTTGTTGATTTTAAATATGTACCATCCACGACTACTATTGGTCGACAATACTACCAGCTTCTTATACTTGCATCAAGTGCTATAAATGAATATAAAAAACGATTTTCATCTGTTTTTTTATAATTCACAATTGTCCCTGGATATATCTTCTCCAATATATATAGATATGTTGGAATTTTTCCATATGATTCGGCAGGGTCACCTCTTAATGTCTCGAAAGCTTTTTTTTTACCTATCCATGCTTGCATGTATGTCAATGAAATACCATGTATTCTTAGCATGTATGCTCGTATGTCTGTTGGTGTGTAAACGATTTTCAAATCGACATACTTTTCAACCAACATTGCACCAAACACACCACTTGTTGATTGTCACTTTGATTGAATTCATTTCTTCAATGGACAAGAATGTGTATCATAGAATTTTCTCACTTTGAATAACTTTGAATTATTCAAACATGAGAATTTAAAAACCCATGAACAGTTTTCTGTAGCACACTTTAGATAGTAACTGCAAAAACTTAGGCATTAATATACATGGTAAGTTGTTAAAATATATTAGTAATTTTTAAAATCAACATTATATAATAACTCACCAAGTAGGACTTGATCTTTTTGCAATGAAACAAAACTCTCTTAGAAATGCATATCACTTCATAACTTCCGATATAGTTTGCTTGTTTATATAAACTTGATCCTCGGCCACCAAATTGTGTTGAGAATTTGAAATTATTTCAGTACCTTCAGATTCTTCAATACAACCTTCCAAAATTGGATCCATGCTAGTCAAACATAGTGTGTTGGATTCCAAAATATGTTGACGTGTTGTTTGGACATTAGTTTGGTACTCAATGGATTCCATAGCTCTGTCCACACATATCACACATAAAGGATATTTTGAAAAGAAATCTGAATTGCATCTCTTTTGATCTAAATAAACTTGCACTCCCATATCGTTATGTATCTTCATTGGTGGAGATGGACCACTCACGAAATACTTGAGTTTCAAATGATAAATTGTTGTGTCCACTCCCAATTGTGAAGATATAGTTGTAATCAAGCCTTCGTATTTGGTGGTTGGATCATACATCACTCCTTCAATATTGTAATCCACGTAATTGTCTGTTTAAAATAACAAATTCTTCATTAATTTTAAAAGGAACTTTCAGAATTACTTACTACAGTCATCAACTTATTTAGCTTTGTTTTTACATTGATTTTCGTTGGTATATAAGTCAGTTATTGAAATACCAAATTATTTTACCAAAATTTTAACCATTTAATGAACTTAAAAAAAACAGTCAAAGAAATACCAAAATATTTTACCAAAATTTTAACCATTTAATAAACTTAAAAAACAGTCAATGATTACATACCCTTAAACCAATTTTTAAAATTTATGATTTTATCAGGTTACCATCAATAAATGTAGGAATTATTTTTCATATTATTATTTACACCAATTCACATACTTAAAATACACTAAAATATGTACCATATTTTTATTTATGAGGTTCTAATTATATACCATAAATCGTCAAAATTATAGTTTTTTACACCACCAATTACACCAAATAATTTATTACTGCAATCATTTTAATATACGTATGTTCATATGTAAGATAATATAAATTTGACCAAACAATACACCAAAACATACATCAGGCTATATGTTTGGTGTCAGTTATTAGCGACAATTATACCAAATCACATACCAAAACAAATACAGAAATACATATCACAAACCTATTGATATAAAATATTTGCTATCATACGACACACATCATACCAATTAAACATAAACTTTAACAAAAAACAAATTTGACACATCAGTGTACAACAAAATCATATGAAGTTGTTGTAATTACACCAAAATTTCGGCGATCCAGAACATCAATCAAATTGTATTAATTAATTTACACCAAAATTGACAAACTAAACAAAATGAATATCTACCAAAAAGTACAAAATAGATATTTGTGAAAAATCAAATTCAACCACGTAATAAAACACCATGAGAATTATTTTTTATATAATTACCTGATGAGTCTCATCGCCCGTTGTGTTGAATTAGAATTGAGAAATTATTGGTATGCATTTTTTTTCGATAGTTGTTCTTCTCAAAGAAAGAGAGTTTTGTTTTGGTAGGAAACCTCTATTTATGGGAGATAATATATAACATATTTGAATAAATTAGGGAAGGTAAAATTATTGGAGAAATTTATGGGAATCGGGATAAGCGTGGCTGATTTGGAATATTTTTTTTTAATTTAAATTCTACTTTTGAAAAAAAAAAAGTAATGCTATATAATTGGAAAAAAAAGTATTGCTATGTTGGTGTAAATACAGTTGTTAAGTTGTATACTTGAAAAAATGGCCTTTAATTATTATATAAGGCCATTGAACATTATTTGACCTAATTATACTTTACCGGATCTTTATCCTAGATAATGACCTTTTTTTAAAAACATCTATGAAGTGATGGCTATACTAATTTCCATTTGATTGGCTTGCCATAATTTTACACCTTTAATTAATAAGCAACTTCTTGTTTTCCAGAAAATTTGATGAAACTAGTGCAAGTGAGTGTCTAATAAATACTTTTAAAAAGAAGTGCCTAATAAATTCTATGACAGATTAGATAGGTGAGCTATTTGATAAAAGCATAATTAAACATAATTTATCGTATTAGTTTATTTTAATTGGTTATACTAGATTACTTAAAATCTTTGTAGGTGTCAATAACTAAACATAAAAATTACATAAAAAATTTCCTTTAAATGTATGTTACACCTTATTGTTTATGACTTGAAAACGAAACACAATTATAGGACTACACTAATACAAAAAAAAATATTTTAAAAAAAACTAAAATCAGAAATAATAAAGTAATTTAATCATGAAATAATAACATTAAATTAAAATAGTGAGTCAAAAAGTTTAATCTATTAAAATTAAAAAGTAGCATTAGGAACAAGTTTGGTTATCAATGGAATGCATAGGAAGATCAATGAGTAAACAAATTCAAGGATTATATACTTTTGACTAGAAAAATTATATGGAAACAAAATAAAATGTAATCATACAAGAAATTTGACTTTCTAAATTAAATTTAAGTTTTTGGTAGTTTATTAAGTAGTTAGATCGAATTTTAATTTTCTGAAATCTAATGTTAAACAATTATAGTAAATTATTTACGAGCTTTACATATTTCATAATTTTGAATTCTTTTTATTTCTAGGATGTCCTCTTCAAAGCAACTATAAAACCATGCTCATTGTCCCTTGTTTTTCACCCGCAATCGCATTAGTTCTCTGCTTATTCTTTATATATATTTTCTCCATTTTTAGATCTCATTTCACCTTTTATTTTTAATATTTCATAAATGGTCCACATTACCTATGACCTACAAATTGTCCCAAAATTTATCCCAATTCTATGTTAGATTTCTTTGAGCGAGTTTATTAAATAAATATTAAATTTATGAGTTATCAAGTTATTGAATTAACCACAATGCAAGCAATACATTAAATTGTTATGTTTTATCATAGCTAGAGGTACCTTTGGTTAGAGGCATTTCTAATAGGTAACTATTTTTTGTGTAGTTTATTGATCATTATATTAGCTAAATTTATGATTTTATTTGTTGAATTTATAAAATATGATTTTTATGTATACAATTGGCATAACATGATCAAAAGAGGAGCAATTAGGAGACCGGAGATTTATCTATCAATTGTGTGGAATGAGTGTATTTGATATTGAAGAATAATATTTCGTTAAAATATACAATTGAAAATGTATCATTTATGGTGATCAACACTTTTGTGTGATAATACTTCTGAATTTTGTATGTGTCAAAATAGATAAAAGTAATATTATTTATTTTATTTTTTACTTTTACTCCATAAATAATGATGTATCTCCATTTATGTGAATATTCATCGCAAATTATTATCGGACCTAAAAATTGTGGTAGATTAGTGGTTGATGCACAAATAATGTCTATAATTATGATGGTTTTTGTAATATACGTAGAATGTACTCATGAAAAAGCACAATGAATATTTAAATTTTATATAATCATCGAGTGATGTCTTATTGAGACAAGTTTTTTCTACGTAAAAAAATCCTACTTGAGGAGACACAAACTTTTTTTTCTAAAACTCACCCTCGATGAAAACTTTTTCGTCGGTAAGAAGTCTATAACTTAATTTATTTTGAAAGTATGACCAAGTAGTGATTCTTAGTGAATACAGTTAGATGTCTTAATTTTTCAATAAAAAAAAAAAGAAAATTGCCATACCTCAATTCAGATTTGACTACGCAGTTCATTACTAGATAGTATTTTTTTGGGTCAGATTTCAGGCTTTTATTGATAAAATTTAAACACAAATAAATAACACATTTGGGCCTAACAACCAAATCTATTAAGACATACCAAAAAAATCTAACAAACAAAACCCACTTCAGATCCAGCCCAAAAACTAATCCCTATGAATACTTCCTTAAGTCTAGGGTTTTCTAAATCAGCCTCTTTTCATTCATCGCCTTCATCCCTAACCATCTCAAAGATGTTCCCTCTTTGGGATAACAAGAAGTTCTGCCTCGGCATGTTATGGATCAATGTTAAATTCTTCTCCTTGCATCCTTGTTTATCAACTAAATAAGAGTAAGTCTTCTCTATTTTCCTTACTTCCTTGTTCATGCGCCTGTTTCAGCTGACCAAAGTGTTGTTGCAGTTTTTTGTTATTTGATTTGTTGGATTATTCTTGTGCGTTACTTCTAGATCTGATCTCAAGGAAGGATGCTTAATCATTAGGTTGGTGATTTCTACTTCTTTTTTCTCATTTTTGCCCTCATCTTTGATTTCTTTGTTTCTGCTACCTTACACGTGGTTCTTGAATGGAGTGCATGGGTAGCTTCTTTCCACCTCCTCATACTAGTGATTAAAGCTTCTTCCGGGTTAGAGCGTCTTCATCTGACTTAGATCCTCCTATTTCGTCGAGTCCTTTTTGCTAGCTGAAAATAGCCTAGTCTAAATAATGTTTCACATTGTGTCTTTTGTAAATGATGTATATCTGAAAATAAAATAAAAAAACCTATGTTGTAGCTTTTCCTCCCCCATTATCTCCTTATCGGTGATACTTTTAGATATAGACTTTTAAATTTGTCGCTATAGTTAGTGGCGGGACCAACATTTTTTGTCAAGGGTGTTATTTTTATGACAGGATGTGGATTAAATTTTTTAACCAAAATTAAAAAAATAGTAATTATATTTTAATCATAAAAGGAGAAAGTCAAACACTAAATGATATCATTGGCTTGTTTTGATTAATAAAAAGGAACTTTTTATTTTTTTAACAATAAAAGAGAGTTTTTCATTTCTTTTTCAACAAAAAAAGAGGACCTTTGTTAAAGTGAAAAAAAAAACTAAATATAGTTGTAGGAGCCTAGGGTCGTACCCAGACCTCCAAGGGAAATTTGCATAGCTTTAGCCACTGAGCTATCTCTCTCTTTTGTGTCAAGGGTGTTCAACAATTAGTATATATTTAACAATATCTATATTTAATCTATTTTTTAAAAAAAAAATCGCCGAAAGGTGTTCATCTGACCATCCTTGGGTTTGTGTAGTTCTTCCCCTGTTTATAATTCTTCCTCCTTTCGCATCCATGCTTTGAAAATATATGTGAATATGCAATTTCCTTTTTTTTAGAGTCATGTTTGCCAAGTAGTCTGTAAGTTGATTCTCTTCCCTCATTATATGATGAAATCTATATTGTTTACCTTGTAACCAGTCCCTAATTTTTTCAACGGCTTCGTTTATTATCCACGGAATTACTAAATAGTACTCCTATTTATTGAAATGACAAAAGCCAGAAATTGCATATGAAAGATGATTGATAAATATAACAAATATAACTTTCATACCAAGAATAAATTTGCATATGATGTAATTTTTTTTTTTCTAATTTTGATGCCTTCATTGTATATTTCAATGATGTTGCTCTTCAACGTGATTTAAATGATATTCTCAATCTCATGGTAATTAGAAGTTATGTATGTGAGATTTTGGGTGAAGAGCTCCTTGAACCTCTTTACAATGTTAAATATTAGTCATAATTTTGGCTAATAAACTATAAAATTGTTTTTTTTTTAAAGCTAAGGACTATTATTTTATTCTCTTTGAATAATTATATTTGAAAGAAAATCTGTAAGCTATTTCTCATTATTTTTTTGCATAGTGGTGTTTTAAGGAAAATTTCTCATTATTTCCTTTGTTAAGGTATTATACTTTATTTTAGCTGCTAAGGACCTAGAAGTAACAATACATGTTAGGATATAACTAAATTATCCTCAACTTTAAGAGTGTCATCCTTAAGAAATAAGAAGTGACCAGTGATCAATGTGCCTCTAACATATAATTTTTTAATGATAGAATTAAGTTCTTAAGAAAGTATGCAGATGCAATATAATGAAGACTTATATATACATAGAAGTGTAAAAGAAGCATATTTTTGTTAGTAACTATAATCTATATTTTTTTCTACTTACAAAGAAGAATTGAGATGGAGGAGGAAAGATTGGAGCGACTTCTTTTGTACGGCTTCAAAATATGAATAGAGATTTTGGCTTTAAAAATTAGTAAGAACGTTTTTCTGATACTATTACTTTATACTTTTTTGTATTGGTTGCAAATGTTTCCTATAATATTATTTTTTTCATACCTTAAACATGCACGTCTTATGTATCACTATGATTTAGAGAACATAATAGTCCTTATCCGTTATTATAACATGAATGGACTTATAATTAATTGGTTCAAGTGTTGAAAAGAAGATCAAGTATTATTGAACTCTGAGTTCCAAGAATTTTGATTTTCTTTATTATTTAAATAAGAGTCAACATTAACTCTTTCTAAATTCAGCTTCACAAAGTTATGTTGCTTCCTATTTAAAAAGTGAAGATCAGAATCCTTGTTAACCCATAGTTCAATAGCACCCAATATTCTCTAAAATGCTTAAACCAACACTAGTTCATCCATATTATAATGAATAAGAACAATTTTCTTCTCTAGTTCAAAAGAACACGTAAGATTGACATGTTTAAGACATGAAAATTTTTGTTATTGAAAACATTTGCAATTGACTCAGAAAAGTGTAAGTCGTAGTAGCAGAAAAATCAATTTTGCTAATATGTATCCATAGGCGAAACTCATAAACAGGCCTCTAAACTTGATGGATTTTTCCCCTTCGAGTACCTTCACTATGCTATTTTCCTATTGAATCTTGAACCACCCATAATTTGCTCCTTTTAAATATTGTTGGCTAATGTGGCACAAAATGTGATCTCATGTCGTTTGAGCGCGTGAAGACGTTTTGAAGGCGCTGATGTGGATCCCTGAACCACCCACCAACGATCTTCTTACCCTTTTAACCCTAATTTCTCCCTTTTTCTCTTATTTCTCCTCTTTTCTTTCTCTTCATCATTAAGTTGGAGCTACTCATCAAAATATATCTCTTCTTCATTGATTTCTTCATAATCACCAAGTTCCAATGTCGAAGTTATCTTGTTCATCGATTTCTTCTTCTTCAACTGCAAATGTGCTATGTCAATGTGGGGTTGTTGTGGAAATGAAGATCTCATGGACGCAATCCAACCCTGGACGTAGGTTCCTTTGTTGCAGAATTTCAAAGGTAATTCATTTTTACTGTCCAATATAGTAAAGAATCCTCTTATTTGTAATTCATTTTTTTCTTTAATTTTGTAGGCACGAGGTGGATGTGGATATTTCTGATGGTGTGATGATGAAATGCCGGCTCAATCTAGGAAGGTGATATGGAGTTTGTTGAAAAGAGTCAAAACATATGAACTGGAGAGGAATCGATCAAGAAAAGTATGAATGATATGCATTGTCATAGGGGTGATATTGGCTACTTGGATTTATGTAACAAAATGATCTTAGTGCTTTGGTTCATTTGTCGTCTTCTAGATTCCTTCAATAGCATGTAGGTAGATTGTAATCTTCTCTATGAGGGCAATTTTGATCGGCATTTCTATTGTAATTGTCTTCAATTGTGTTCTTATTGTACTGATTTTGATTTAAGGAATGAAGACAAACTATGTGTTAGTCTCATTTGTTTTCTAATGTGTTGAAATGACTTCTGAAGTAAAACACAATTATTCTCGAACATTTTCACACAAAATGGGGTAAAGCATAATTATGAGCGTTCATACGCTTTTACTATTAATTAGACTAATGAGTTCCGAAACAACATAAAATCAACACAAACATAACTAATCAACCATACCATTAATTTGCTCTAGTGAGCTCCAATCAAACATACCAATCCATGACAACTAATTAAAAGTAGTACTATATCGCCATATAGAATAAAAACACACATCTCTATTGCTATTTGGTTGTTTGAATATGTTATGTACCTTTGTTTGGACAAGCGATACTACTCATTAAATTCATTTCGTTTTCATTTCTTCATAGTTCATACAACAAATTCATTAAATCAAATACTAGCAGTACTCATTAATTTTTATTTTTATTTTGTCATACAAATTTATTAAACCAAACACTAGTAGCACTTTTTAAATTCATTTTTCTATTTCTTCATAAAGCACATTTGTTTCACCATGGGATTAAAGACGAATATACTATTATTTTTTAAATATCCGAGCAACATAAATTTTGAGTAAAAATGGTACATACAAATAAAAGAACCTATGAAGGGAAGTAGCATACATTACTGAATTCAGAACAAAACAGATCACAACTAACAAAAGCAAAAAATAAAGTTGCAATTCATTTCATTGCCTTCAAATTCAAATAAACAACTAACCTGCTTCATCTTCTAAATGAGTGACAGTTTTTGTAACACCTAGGTTAGTATTTACAAACTTAGATTGTGTAGTCTCCATGGTGCTTCTTATATCATTTACATAATCTATGCTACTGTTGTCACTACTATTTACAAAGGCACTAGCCGTTTGGCATATCGCTCCAACACTATCCCTCACGGTTTCTCTGCCATGGTGAAGTTCAATGCTGGATTCATCCATGGAAAGGGAAGAGCACTCACAACCACTATTTAACTTGAGCTTATTGCTTTCAGAGACCTCTGGACTTGGACGTAACTGTTGGCTGTTGTTGCCATGAACACGAACACGTGATCCATTTAGTAAACAAAAATAAGAAATCTCACTTCAGATAAAGCAAATTGCTATCCACCTCTAAAACAGAAAATCAGTTTCAAAATCTTTTCAAACCAAGGAAAAGTGTTGATTACCTTGCTTTTCCGCTCTTGGAAGCTTGAAGGTGGTGACAATAAACTGGAAATAAATGTTTTGACCTTGCCTCAACAATATGAGTTGGTATTACTTCAATCTCAGCCTCTCCACCACCTTCGTCATCTAAGTGAATCCTATCCATAACAAATGATCGAAAAAATACCTGCATATTAAAAAAGACAATGGAGATTTCAGCAATTACACAAAAAGGGTGGAAGTGAGACTGCTGAATTAAGATCACGTTATCGTACAAAGGTTAAAGTACCTCAGGTTTTGCCCACACTTGATTATGAGGTCTATGCATTTGGAGTTCTGCTTCGGATATGTATATATGATGTCCTATCTCAGATCTTATCTTTTCTTTAGTAAATGTATTCCTAGTCTCGGAAGAGAGACTGTTTCCCTTGGTTATTCCTTCAGGAAAGACTTTACTGCTATCAGAACAGCCAAATTCACCATATATATCAGCATTATCATCTCGTTCTTTGTAATTTTGTTTCTGGAAAATATTCCACTTTTGGATTGCCTCTACCACTAATTTTGTTTCAAGATCTGCCTCGTAAGTTGAACCCATAGCAGGAACGGTTGCAACAGAATCTAGCTCAGAACACATACGCAATGCATACTGCGTCATACAGCCCGGAGATGAAAAAACAAGCAGGCGATGATTTGCTTTTAGAAGGCCTGAATCTGCACATTGTCTAGTACTATTGCAGTGGTGAAAAGCTGAAGCAATGGACCCAGAAAAAGAAATTGTCCTTCCAGTTGCAGCAGCTGCAGCACCGGTTACAGTATTTCTCCAACCATTACCTCCACTCCTTATTCGACCAACAGCAGAAAGAGTCACCGGAGGACCAGATTCACAGATGTTATGTTGATTAAGCACCGGAATTTTTGAATTCGAGGTGCAATGAACTGCAGGTTTTTCCAAGACACTAGAGCCATTACTCCTACCAGTAAGAAATGCATCTGAAGATTGAAAATTAACTGTCCCTGAAGAAGGAATTGTAAATAGATGGCTAGTCCCTCTGGAAGAAGTTATCATAATCCACTGGCTATCACCACTAAAACTTATATCCTGTATAACCTAAGATATCCAAAAGGAAAATTTAGTTTACAGTCCTTAAAAACAATTAATTTAAACAGGAAGAGCAAGCAGGCAAACTACACCTACCGCATTAGTCAGTCCACGCTGCAGCCTGTAAAGATGGAGATAAGATGAACCAGGATTAGGCGATTTATTTTCAGATAGTATAGGCATTATCTGGAATACATTGATATTATGACCCTGAACTGAAGCTGTCACCAATCGAGTACTGCTAGGATCAAAGCATAGAGCTGAAATAGGACTCTTATGTGCCCTAAACTGAGCAATAAGAGCTTTGCTGACAATGTCCCTGACTATGACCTAAGATGCACAAAATTCATGACGTTAACATAGAGGTTGAATGTTGATCCACAACAGTGTATTCATAAAGCACCAAATGCCAATCACTTTCAAATATACAAATTAAATGAAGAGAGACACACACAACACAATAACCACAATATAAGAGTTGATTATGATATGAACGAACTTATTGCAAAATCAACAGAACACAAAAAAAAAATCAGTCAAGAACTAACGTTTTACATGTATCAACTCAAAAGAGGAAGAGAGCAAAATATTCTGTCCACAGCAAGGAGCAGATATAGAAAGAAGTGACTGAAATGGCACATGAAGATATAAGTTTAAACCACTATTCACAGTGAGATAATGGATGTTGATCAGAGTAATTTGTACCATTCCGACATTGTCTGCACCTGGGAGATGACCATTAGCAGTTCCTGATATCTTTCCACAAGCAGTCCCAGATTGAGAACAATTACTATCTGGTGACAGATCAGAATAGTACCTAGCGAGCTTCTTATACCCGATGTCCCCTAGAGTCACAATACCAGCTGCAAGTCGCTTGCTGGATTCCTTTGCATAATGAGCGATTAAGCTGCCATTTGGAGCCAGACTGGGGAAACTAGCTGAAGGAGTAAGGTGCTGTGGATTGATGTGACCAGAATTTGAAATTGAAACTGGACTTCCACTATAGGCCATCCACCTGGGACCCAATGCAAGAGGTCCCACACCTGTACTACCGAACCCTGAAAAACCCGTGATGACAGGATTGGTAACAACAGTATATTCCTTATCTAGAGTTGCAGCATCAAAGCAGTGTATCTGCAATAGGAAAAACTTAACCGATGTCTAGCAAGAAGAGATCAACCAAAAGTTTATAATATGATACACATACCTGAGTTGCTTGTAAAATGGCAATCACACGGGAGCTACATCTAACCAAATGAACAACTGATCTGAACTTCAACTGATGCACATAAGAGTAACATGTCAAGGAATAAAACCAAACAATAGTGGGATCAAAACTGGTACTCTCTTGGTCATGATGTTGTTGGATGGTTACATCATGAAGTTTCCCTATGCCCTCCCGAATGTTACTACCTCCAGAAAAACACCCATCAGTACAAAGTATTAAAACTGGGTGACTATCAGAAAATTTGTCCTCGTGCTTCTTTGATGCTATTGGTTTTGGTAATATATGCATGAAAGGAACAGGACCATCTGACCTGGAAACTAAGTTGCGTATATTATCAGAATCTTCAACATCCCAAATCTGGAAACCATACTGACAACCCAAGAGCAAAATTTGACGAGAAGTGCCTCCCTCACATTCCAGCTTGTCAAATCCAGCCCACAGAACCTGATGTGGTAGAAGAAGAATATGAGACGGCATAATTGCCATCGGGAAGTGCAGTAAGAGAATCAAAGAATATTCACATAGCAATGTGGCAACCAGCACCTCTTAGCGCTGCAGGCAAGTGATTGAACTGATATCATATAATATATTTGATCCATTAAACAAACAATTTTTTTGTTTACCACCTTTCTATATTAAGCCTTTTTTAAGAAAAGGCATAAAATTTATTAATAATGGGGAAACCTCCATATACAAGACGTATACTGAGAAACCTTCAGTATTAAGTTTCTCAATGATGATTACATGAATGAAGAATCATAACTGAATTAAATCCTTGACTAGTGATGAAACCCTAAATGAACCAACCTAAGCTTAAGTGGGTTCCTTCACTGTCGTTGAACCAAGTTACTGCTTTGTTATTGGGTCCAAACAGATATTTCTTATATATTTAATAGATTTCACAATATAAATATAGGTTTAGCACAAAATTTACTGGTTCCCCTCAACTCAACCCGGTACCCTAGATCCATCCATGCTACAACACTGACTAGCGCATATGGTATAATTCTTGAAACTCTATACAAACTCGGGAAAGTTCTAACAGGGAGTTTACTTTTGTCCCAAAAATATTCATTAAAATGATGGAACAAATATTGTCACACACAAAAAATTCTGAACTTCTCCAGAGTAACCTTAAAACACAATAAAAAAAACCAGTGAAGCATTCAAGATATAAAGAATTTGCTGCATAAACTAGCACTATTCAGCATTAAAATTCCATCCAACTAATATTATCCAGCTATAACTTGTTGACAAGATTTATTTTTAATTACCTTGGTGTCCATCCAACTACTATTATCCAGCTATAACTTGTTGACAAGATTTTTCTTTTATTACCTTGGTGTCCAGACCAACTTTCGCAGCTCTCAACTAATCCATGAGATACCTGCCACCTCCCACCAGCAACAGGTATCAGTAACTCATCTCAGCTCAGCTGGAATTTGAACATATGACCTCACGGCTCTCAACCACTTCATTAACCTCTAGGCCACACTAGCAACTTATTGACAAGATTAACAAGTAAAGTTCCAACCTTTTGCTAAAATATAATCTATTCACCATAACATCTAACTAATTCAAAGTAATTTGAAGCACGAAAATTGCACCTGATCATGCTCATTGTCCCTGTCCACAATAGCCGAAGCAGCTGACCTAACAGTTGAAGAAACAGTCGAAGCACCAGAGGATACAATCCTAGAAAGAACTCGAAACGACGTCGGAATGAAGCCATTACTACTCCTACCTGACTTTGATCCTTCCTTTGGTTTTTCACCATCATTGTTCTTCGTCCCCATGCCCCAAAACACAAATCAAAAATACCCCTTTGCTTCTTCAATCCTCTTTCATCTGCATCCAACACCCAAAACATCCATATACTTGCAAATCACAGAAAAAAACAAGAATCCCACTTCAATTCCAATTTGGGTTTTTCAGATATTCACAGTTTAGCAATCTCTAAGAATCACAACAACTTTTTCAAGAAAATCCTTCAATTGCATGTACTATCTGATAAACCTACAACTAATTTATCAAATCATCGAGACCCCAGAAAAAAATTAATTACGTATAAAAATAGTATCTGTTTTACAAATATGAATTTGAATCGGCAGGGTTGAAATCTTGGAGACCCAAAGAAAGAGGAGAAAACATCAAAATTAAAAATAAAAAAAAACATTATTTAAAATTTTCAAAGTTAAGTTAGAGTTGTAGTTGGAATAGTGTTGTCATAGTTTTTGTAGTTACTCCCTCCCCATGTAATGTGACAATATTTGATCGGGCACTAAGTTTAAGAAATAAATGAAGAGTTTGAAATGTTTACAAAATTGTCTTTTAAAAAGTAGACTCACTTTTATTTCTCCTCATAAATGTATTGGAGTATTATTTTAAGATTAAGTGGAACCAACAAGGATAAAAGAGGAATTATACATTTAAATACTTATCATATAAGGAAATGTGACATTCTTTTTTGAACTGATCAAAAAGGAAATGGTGCCACATAAAATGGGACGGAAGGAGTAATATTTTTTTAAAATAATAATAATATAATTTGAATATGAAATATAATTCAAATTGGTAATTTTATGACAAAATTAAATGAAAAGGTGAAAAAAAAAGTGATATTATAGGCTGTTTGGAATTGAACACACTAGGGTTTGAAAAAACTCATGTGAAATTTAGAGATGGATTGAAAGAGTGTCACTAATAGCCTAGCTTACCCAATGTCATCAACTTTTTGAATTAATATCAATTACCTAGTTATAATACTAGAATATATGTTAGCACATCCCTATGATTTTTAATACTTGAAAACAATCTCATTATTGATACATTGTAAAACAATCATTGAAATTTGATATTGAATTGACAAATTGTGTTGCTCAATTTTAAACCTCCAATTTACTTTTCTTGTAATATTTTTGAACATGCAAAAAGCTAGTAAATCAACAACACTCTAATGTGAAACTAGAACCTCATAGCCTGTGGAATCGATCCCAACTTTTTAGTTGGTTTATTATATTGCTAACGATCGTCAACATCTTCTTTGAGAGGTGTAATTGAGCTTTTATCGGTTGTGATTGTGATTGCTATGTAATATTGATCGAATTGCTTCTACGAGTAAAGGATTCCTCTTGAGGGTCATATTCAAAGATTAGATGCTTGTTCGTATTAGTAATTCAAAATTTTAGTTGTTTTACAACCATTATTATCAATTAGTTCCTACTTGTGTCTATCTTTCTGTCATTTTTTAATCTTTATTATTGTTATTAGTTTTTGAATTTTGATTTTGCAGTTTGGTATGTATCATCTGTCTATCAAAGTTTGGACATACAGAAGAAATCATGATATTTTTTCTTTATTAATTTTTTAATCAGAGACCTATGATCATTATTACACTTCATTGATCACATATAGGGTTTTTAAACAAAAAGATACATATAACGAGTTTGACTAGACTTAAATAGATTATCCTTCATATTTCATTAAAACGATAACAATAGCATAAAAAGATGAAAAACGAAAAAACAAATTCAAACCAGGTAATACTACTAAAAGATAAGAAGACCAAATAATAATAGAAAAATAAAAAAAAGTATTACATGTTCAATGAACATCCTAAGATTTTCCATCATTCTCTTCTCCATCATCGTTGTCATTGGGATTAATTTCATTTTCAACATTTTCATTCCGTTGTTTTTTTCTTTCATCAAGTTTGCCCCTCTTAACTGCAAATAGCTTTAACAAACATTTAGTTTCTGTGATGTCAAGTTCATCAACTCGTTTTTCTGCCTTAACCAAGTTGGTTGAAGAGTTTCTCCATTTCCTTTTGCTCAACCATTTTCTCTATTTTATAAATATGTTTTTTCTGAGCATCCACTATTTTCTTAAGGTGGTGGTCATGTCTTTCCAACTTATCTAGGTTTCCTTTATTGATGCTAGCTAAATAGTTTTTTATGCTATCTTTAGCCTAGATTAGAGATGGCCAAACAAAAACGTTGTTTTCTCCTGGAGTGAAAACAATCAGACCAAAATCTATATCACATAGAATAGACAACTCATTTGCTTGCTTACATAGTGCTTCTAATCGTTTATCTAAAATGGCATTTTCCATTATCGGATCGAAATTTCTAGTGTTCCTAACCCCCTTTTTAGTCATATTTTTGTGAATGAGTACCTCTCTATATATCAAATAATAGTGTTTGGCTAATATTTATAGATTTCTGAGAGGACTAGATAATAAAATAATTGGAAAGTGATTAATATAATTTGACAAAAATTGGAAATAAACTATTTATACAATCTGATTTTTAAGGTAGTTAGTAGCTACTAGCCTAAATAAAGATTGTTAAAATCTTAAAACTTAATCATGAAGTTTGATATTAAATGATTTTATTTTCACAATAATTATATTTGAATCTAGAGATAGATTATCTAAACTGAGGTTATATGTTGTTTAGAATTAAAAACACGTTGAGGTTTGAGAAAACTCATGTGAAATTTAGTGAGAGATTGAAACATTATCACTAATATCACTAGCCTAACTTACCCAATGGCATCAACTTTTGAATCAATGTCAATTACCCAGTGGTAATACTGGAATTTATGCTAGCACATTCCTAGGATATCTTAATGTTAATACCCCAAAAAAATTTGAGCTAAAACTTGAACCATCCTTCGTTGTGAGTAGGATTTTACCAAGGAATTTAAAATTTCTTAAGTATTAAGGTCAGGTCACTAGATGTAGCACCTTGAGTTTCAAAAAGAATTAAATTGGACATAGCAAAAATCTGAAATTTTGCTAGTTAAGCTAAGTATGAGTTTTGGGTTGACTTTAAACGACCATAAATCCTAGCTCAGAATGAGTTAGATGTACTACCAGATACCGTAGGAAAGACCTCTGAATTATCTTTCCAACGCTATCGAGTTTGCTCAGTTTTGATATCGTATGAGGGAGATATGTCCATTCGAAGTTGGGCTGTCTAGATAAGGAAAGTCAAAACCGGATTTTAGAGGGGTATTTTGGTCTTTTCCTTACCCATCAGATTTAATTC
>NW_006239363.1:344669-350255 GCF_000226075.1 Solanum tuberosum
ATGATTATATTGAGATTAAAGTGAGTGTTTTTAGGGCTGTATTGAGTAGATTAGAGTGTACTTATGTTAAGTAATCGAATCATTCGATTCTAGGCTAAATAGGGTGAGAAAACGAGCAAAGAATTTCGTTGGATTTTCTGGGTTGGGGCCTGGCGTGATACGCCAGCCAGAGCACCCCAAACCCTCCTTTGAAGTTTAGGGGCTGGCGCCCCGCGCCACCCATAGCGCCAGGGTCGCCTGCCCCATCCAGTTTGTCGTCGGTTGCCCCGTTTGAGTTCGTTTAAAGTGCACCTTCACTCCTTTTCGATTCTAACTACTCTAAGTTACTTCTAAACACCTAAAATCATTCCTAACATGATCATAACCTTGAATTCATAATTCAAATTCAAGGTAGAGTTGAGAGTTAAGTTTTGAGAATTCTTTTGAACATTCTAAGAAAGTCCCTTTGAGTCATTTTGTTGAGTCTTCTACAACTTCTAGTAACTTGTTTCAAGACTCGAGCAAGTGAGTGTGAGGATGAGGAGAATGTACTCATGAGTCTACTTTGTCATCATGAGATCTTTCATAACGTGAACCATAACTCTTGAATTCGTATTTCACATTCAAGAGAGAGTTAAAAGTAGAGTTCAAGAAAGCCATTGAGTTCAATTGTGAATCCTTTGAGATCAACCATCGATTTGAACTAAGTCTTGAGGTAGTAAGTAAGCGAATGAGAAGTGTCGTATACATGAGCTCTATGTAGTTTGTAGACCATCGAGTCAAGTCGTTCATGCCCATAAATTCCGCACGAACTCCATAAGTTGAGTATCTATGAGAGGAGTAATATCTCCATGTCCTAAGTCTTAAGTATTGAGTTTCTAACCCATTTGAGATTATAATCCTAATCATGGAACTATTACCTATTACCCATAAAGTCCATGAGTTGAGTTGTTCATGCCCATAATTCCGCATGAACATTATAAGTCGAACAATCTTGAGATGAGAAGTGTCTTTGAGTCCTTGAGTTGAGTAGTTCATGCTCATAAATTCCGCATGAACCCTCTGAGTTAAGCATTCTTGAAATTAGCAGTATCATTGAAGTTCTTGAGTTCCAAGTATTCAGATCTATCTATGGTTATTGAAAACCTTGCATTGAGTCGTTCACGCCCATAATTTGGCATGAACCATATTTTAAGAAGTCCTTTACAAATGTTTTAACTTTGTTTTAAGACTTAAGTTTTGAGTTCAGTAAAGAGTAAAAGTTGAAGTTCATTTCTTCAAAAGTAAATGGGGACTATGTATTCCCAAAAGAGTTTAAAATGTTTTCACATTTAAATAAGAACGGAAAACTGAGATTTTCGAAAGAGCCTTTGAGCTAGTTTTTCAGTAAAGAGCCTTTTTGCTAATTTTCAGTTAAAGAGCAAATGCTTTCACAATAAAGCAAGAAAGGAAACTGAGATTTCTAAGATAGCCTTTGAGCTAAGTTTTGAGCACTAATCTCAAATCACAGAAGAAGTACGTTTTATTTTTAAAACATAAGAGCTAGTATATTTTGGGAGTAGTATTGAGCACCGATATGAGGGAGAGTTCAGGCAAATCGCAGCCCCCATAAACCATGTAGCCACCATGGGTAGAAAAATGTCATACTTTTTAGATGAACCCTTTTCACAATAGACTAGTGGATCCACTTAGTAGTTCAGGTCCTATACCTCTGGCCGGGTATAGGATGCGCTGGCAGCAAGAGGTAGATCGTTGTATCATCACTATAGCTCTTATGTGATAGTTGTCGGTTAGAGAAACTCCCACTCAAGTATTGTGTTCTTATATACATAGTTATTTGTATTTTACATACATTTCAGAGTTATGTTGTATCCTTGCATACACACAGAGTTGACAACATGTTTTTAAACAATTTGTTTCATTATATTGCACTTGTTTTAAATTGTTTTATATTGAAATGAGTTCAGTCATATTGAGTTGAGTATCGAGAGTTGAGTACCCAAAGTCGAATATCATACCTTTGAGTTGAGTATCTTATCTCTGAGTTGAGTATCTTATCCTCGAGTACTTCTGAGTTAAGTAAGTTGAGTATTCCTTGAGTTGAGTAAGTTTGAGAAGAGGTAAGTATGTTTCTTTTTATCAAGTTTCAAGCTTATGTTTATGCTTTAGAATTCCTCTTACATGCTCGTACATTCCACGTACTGAGCCATTTGGCCTACATCTTCTCATGATGCAGACACAGGTATTCATGATCATCAACAGGAGCTTTGTTGATACATCCGAGAGTTCGAGTTAGCTATGGTGAGCCTCCTTGCTTCCGGAGGATTTCATTTACTTTTCAGTTGTTAGAATGTCGTGGGTCTTGTCCCGACTTCCATCTTTGTTAGTTCGAGGCTTCATAGATAGATAGTAGAGTTTCAGAATGTTTATTCATTTATCTTACTAAATGTTTTTAAAGACTTAAGTTGCCTATTTTATGGCGAGTTGAATATTATTATTTTTTATTCTAAGTTGTTCATTTGAGTTAAAGTTTTGAAAAGTTGAGTTTATTGAATTTTTATTCAGTTTTAAGCTTTTGCATGCTTAAGTTAGTCTTCCGCTTGTAGTCAGCCAGGATGAGGGTTCGCTTGGGGACCAACAATGGTTCTTGAGTGTCGGCCACGTCCAGGTGTAGACTCGGGTCGTGACACTTAATACTTGAAAATAATCTCACTAATGAAAAATTGTAGAACAATTATTGAAATTTAATATTGAATTGACAAATTGTGCTGCTCACTTTTAAACCCCTAGTTTACTTTTCTCATAATATTCAAACATGCAAATAGTTAGTTAATCAACAATATTCTAAAGCGAAACTAGAACCCCATATCATGTGAAATCGACCCCAACTTTCTAGATGGGTTATTATATTGATAACAAACGTCTACATCTTCTTTAAGAGGTGTAATTGAGCATTTATCGATTACGGCTAGGTTGTTGGGAATTGAAAATACAATGGGTTTTAGAAAGTCAATAATAAGTTCTCATTGTTCTTTTAGCTTTAGAATGTTGTGTTTAGTCTAGAATGATCCTTGGTTCGGGTTTCAAGGCTTTCAGACTCATTCTGAGTTATCTCATAGAATTGGCTTAAAATGAAACTTGGGTGTGAAACCTATTTTTTTATCGAGACAACCTCCATTGGAAGTTTTGACATCTCCATTGAGTCCAGAATAATGAATTTGGTGGGGTTGCATAATTTATTTATGTGCATGAATTTCTGAACCTATCCCGAGAATCCCAGTATTCGAGCAGAGTTCGTTGAGACTTAGCTCATATTTGCTGGTGTCTACTTTAGGACCAGTTGACATAGTCAATTATGGGATTCCTTGTGTGGGTCATGATGTCATTTTGGACTCATTTTTGGTCCCGTATTTAATTGCTTCAATTTAGGTGTCTAAATGTCCATTTATCATGATCATTTATTTGATAGTGTGGCAGCAATTGGAGGCGGTTCAAAAGAATAAATCTCTAGTTTAATTGATTTTGAAGCATGTGCGATCATCTTCAAGGTAGACTATGGATTATCGATCTTAGATTGAGCTTGTGTTGGTAATTACATGTTATTTATCTGGTTTTGGAAGGTGTTCCTAGCACATATCATATTTAGTTGGTAGAGATCATGTTTATTGCATAGTTGCCTTGCATTGTTGTAACTCATTACCTTCTTGTATTGTTATTTGTGACTTATTCTTGGACTTATCCTAGGCGCAGGCTAGTGATTGTGTTATTATTGTTATTTGGAGTCGTTATGCCCTTGAAAACTCAGATGGTACTAGCTCCCTATAGACTGATGTAGCAAACCGGGGTCCAGTAGAACGAATTCTTAGCTAGGTGACAACTCAACTCATGTAGCCTTTCATTCATAACTTCCTTATGTTTCAGCCAGATGTGTTTCAAGTGAGATTGCGAGTTTTGTTGGTGATATTGCATCAGGCTATGGGTTTCGAGCTAGAGTGGATCCCTGATGAATTTGAAGATGGTTTCTCTCTATGTTACGTTTCCGCATTATGATGAGCATATGTGTCACTCCCCGAACTACCCCCGAGACGTGGACACGGGACCTAGGACCACAAGTGATCCCAAGCTAACCCTGCTGTCATGATCATGAGCATACTAAATATAATGTGAATAATAGAAACTATGTTGAAGCTATAATCATAAATAAAATGAAAAGATGGGGAATACATATATACTATAACTGAGATAAATGATAACTGATGAGTTACAAGGAAGATATTAACTGATGAGTTCAACATGACTTTTAAGGTCTGAATGGTACGCTCTGCCTGACCATCTGTCTGTGGATGAAATGATGTGCTAAGATTAACCTGAGTACCAAGACCTTTCTGAAATGACTTCCAGAAATTAGAGGTAAACTAAGGACCTCTATCTGAGATGATAGACAAAGGAACCCCATGTAACCTCATAATCTCATTAATGTAAAGCTTGACGTAATCCTCCGTTGAATCTGTAGTCTTGATCGCCAAAAAGCGAGAAGACTTAGTAACCCTATCAACAATCACCCAAATAGAGTCATGTTGTCTATGAGTACGAGGTAAACCTGTGATGAAGTCCATGTTGATCACTTCCCACTTCCAAGTAGGAATGTCAATCTCTTGAGTCATACCTCCTGGTTTCTAATGTTCTACCTTGACTTGCTGGCAATTGGGGCATTTTGCCACAAAATCTGCTATATCTCTTTTCATACCATTCCACCAATAGACTTCCCGCAGATCGCGGTACATCTTAGTAGCGCCTGGATGAATAGAATATCTGGAATTATGGGCTTCTGCGAGAATATGTTGTCTCAATTCACCCACATCAGGAACACACAATTTACCCTGATAGCGAAGTACACCATCTCCCCCTTAAGAGAAAACCTCCACTCTCTGATTGTGGACTGCACCCTTAAGCTCAAGCAAGATTGGATCACTGTCTTGATTTTCCTTAACCTCTACTACCAAAGAAGATTTTGCCCCATTTTGAACCGTTACACCACCATCTGATATGCTCATAAGACGAACTCCTAGGCGAGCAAGTCTGTGAACATCCTTTGCTAGCTCTTTTCTTTCTTCCTCAACATGTGCTACACTACCCATGGATAATCTGATATGAGCATCTGCTACTACATTCGCCTTACCCAGATGGTAATGCACGCTTCTATCATAATCTTTGAGGAACTCAAGCCACCTTCTCTGGCGAAGATTCAACTCTTTCTGGGTGAATACATACTGAAGGCTCTTATGGTCTGTGAACACATCTACATGAACACCATACAAGTAGTGCCTCCAAATCTTGAGTACAAACACCACTGCTGCAAGCTCGGGGTCATAAGTCGGATAATTCTCCTAATGTAACTTAAGCTGTCTAGAAGCGTAAGCTATAACCTTACCTCGATGCATCAACACACAACCTAGGCCGACTCTGGATGCATCACAATAGATCACATAACCATCTGAACCCTCTGGTAGAGTCAAGACAGGAGCTGTAGTCAACCTAGTTTTCAATTCTGCAAAGCTTTTCTCACAATCATCTGACCACTGAAACTTAACCTTTTTCTGAGTCAAC
>NW_006239363.1:350686-350812 GCF_000226075.1 Solanum tuberosum
GGAGCATTGGTTAGTCCAAATGACATAACTACAAATTTGTAATGACCATACCAAGTTCTGAAGGCTATCTTCAAAATGTCACTATCTCTGACTCTAAGCTAATGATAACCTGATCTGAGGTCTATC
>NW_006239363.1:351596-364336 GCF_000226075.1 Solanum tuberosum
CAAAGATTTTCTTAACCTCATCAATGAAATTTTGTGGGTCTTCACCAACCTGTGACCCTAAAACTCAGGCGGATTCATCCTTATGAAAAATCTCGAACTCTAGCTGCCACGGATCCACCATTTCTATTAGTAGGAACTGGAACCTGCTGATTGTTCTTGTTGGTCATACTCTGAGCCAATAGTTGGATCGCATTCTGAAACACATGTCTGGGACTAGAGGAATTTCGTTAGCATTCCTGGTGTTAGCTCTACGGGGAGGCATGATCTTAAGCGCATAACGACGGATTAAAAAATGAGATCATATCAACGCACGATAAGAATAACAAAGAGAGTTAAGTTTTCCTAAACCACCTCATACCCTCCCTCTCATTAGATGTGGTGCACTTCACACCCATGAAAAGGACTCTACTTAGTGCGGCTTTTCAGACATCATAGGACACTTAAACCTAATGCTCTGATACTAAGTTCGTCAACGCCCCGAACTACCCCCGATACGCGGACACGGGACCTAGGACCATAAGTGATCCCAAGCTAATCCTGCTGGCATGATCATCAGCATACTAAATATAATGTGAATAATAGAAACTGTGCGGAAGCTATAATCATAAATAAAATGAAAAGATGGGGAATACTCATATACTATAACTGAGATAAATGATAACTGATGAGTTTAATACAAAGAAGATATTAACTCAATACTAAGCTGAATCTAACTATGTTTGAAATAAGCCTCTAAACTGACTAGAAATGTTGGGACATGCCCCAACTAGGTCTAGCATAACTGAAACTAAAGACTAAAACCGATAAAGATAAACATGTCACTAGTCCTCGAAAAATGAGGACTCACCACTAATGTAGTTGAACTGAAGATCGGGAATCGATCTAAGCGTGACCTGGATGCTGAGAACCTGAACCTACATCACGAGAAGATGTAGCGCACGTATGCATCAGTACTTGAAAGGCACTGAGCGTATAAGATAGAGTAAAGCTGAAATAACATATAACTGAACAAAGCAATGAAATAATCTGAACATGATATAGACACTGAAAATACTGAATACTGAGCTAACTGATGCAATGACCAAATTTATAACATGTTGAGACTGAATACTGACTGTACTGAAATATGGTCAATGCAATAGAGTTTGACTGAACTGTGGGAGCTACTAATAACCGACATAAAACCACATGAGCTAAATGTGGAGTCCGATGTATAAACCCCATCGAGAGGACCCAATATACCCTGCCAAAGGTATAGAGGCATGCTGGCGTGATCACTAAATTGATGTTGCCCACAGAGGGGACTTACACCTACGTGGCTCGTAGTTCTAGGACTATATGGGTACGCTGAACCCTAATCCAACTCAGTATTATACTACTCCCAATGAATTAAGTGGTTAACTGGTTATGACTGAATTTCTGTAAATACTGGATAGCTCAAGACTGAACATGCAAGCTGAGAATGCAACAATTAATCTGATAATGATGCATTAATAACTGAGGCATGTATAACTGAATAGCTGAAATATCTGACCTAGCATGTGTAATTCAAGAACTAAAGAAATGCATAGCTAGGGTTCTGAAATTCATGCAAGAAACGAAGTAATAACATGATAATCTGATTTGGAACATTTAAATAACTAATTCATAATGATATGTTAAGATTCTAGAAACCCTAGGTTTTTTCATAATCATGGAATCAAGAATCTGACTGAATTCTAGGGACCTAATGGGCGAAAGGAACCCACTAGTGAAATCCCACATACCTGATGATGAATTCCACAGAGAATTTTTTTGATTTCGGCGCTGGAACTGATGGAACCTTGTTGTGTTCTTGAACTATGGTTCTTGACCTTTTTCTCCTCTCTTGCTTCTAATTTTCTAAGTTTTGATTAATGATTTTGACTATGGTAAGTTCTAGTTATGTTTCTAGGCTTAAAGTGACTAAAACCTAATGATTTAGGGTCTAAACGACGTATCTTAGAGGTTAAACGAAATAGGAAAAGACAAAGACCCCTAACTTAATTGCTGTCGGAGTGACCGACGGACTGGACCTACGGGCCGTAGGTCAATCGACGGTCCGTCGATTGGAGTTGTCGGTTGAGTCTGCCCGACAGGGCTTCACTAAAACGAGCATAACTTTTTACTTTGAGGTCGTATTTTTGCAAACTTGGTGGCGTTGGAAAGAGGATTCAATTATCTATCATATCATAGGTCATAGGACACACAATTCATTTTATGCGAAAAGTTATGACTATTTGAAGTTGACCCAATCACAATTTTCATCTAACTGGCTGCTACCTCACCTACGGTCAGACCTACGAACCGTGCATCGAATGACGGTCCATGCTGGTCAACCGTCAATTGGGACTGAAGCTGAGCTTTAAGGGCATCGATCCACAGACACAAACCACGGTTTGTGACCTGACCTACGGACCGTAGGTCCGGCCGTGGGTCAACACTTGGCCGAATTTCTAGCTGAGTTCTGGGGGAGTTTGCTGACACGAACCACGGACCTATAGGATGGACCGTGGGTCCTCTTACGGTCTGTGGATGGTGCCCGTGAATGCCACCTGCAACACCAGAAATCTAAAATCTGGTCTATTTTCGGATACGGGGTGTTACAATTTGATTTTGGAGACATTTTGAGTTTATTAGCCACGATGAAGGACCTAGCGCATTTCTACTAGGTGTGGTTCGAGGCTCTGACACATTTGTACTAGCCACGGTTTGAGACCCTAGCGCATTCTCACCGGGTGCAGTTTGAGTCTGAGCACACTTTTATTCGTCGGGTTCGAGTCTTGACATTGTGGTTTATTGGATTTCTTGGAGTGCCTTTATCGCGGTTCGAGTCTAGGCTCAGTCATTTTACACTACATGAAAAATGATCTTTAGCATCAATTAATTAGCGCCAATAGCTCAATTGTCACTAAATATGTATTTTTAGCGGCAATTAGCACTCTTCGTATATGTCCCTAAAGCCTTTAGCAACATTGGATTTAATGGCACTTAACTAATGCCGGTAAAGACTTTAGCACTCGTTATTAATGTGTCTATTTATTGCCGTTAAAAGTTATTTTTTGTTGTAGTGTTAGTTGGGGAGTTTGTCTAATCTTAGTCTTAGTTAGGGATATCTTTTGTTCTTTTGTGTACTCATTAGGCTTATGGGGGTCCATTTGGATAATTTACTTTCCAATTGAGCACAAATGTACTTTCTAGGATTATGAGAGTCCAGTTAGCTTTAGATAACTGCTTTACTTTATTGTTCTATTCATTCTAGACTCGTGAGCTACAATTAGACTTTTCGTTATTGCTTCGCTTGTTTGAACTCTACTTTCCGTTGCTTCCTCACTTTTTGGTATATATTTACTTTCCAATCCTAGTCAACCTATGTTACCTACTGGGTACTTGCTTGTTTTGGTACTCATGGAAGGTCCGAGCACCAGACGCTAACGTTGATTTCGAGCTTCAGCAGGGATCTTCGGAGATAGAGGGTGAGTTGATGTCGTCCTAGCTCAGCTTATCTCAATTTCTATATAGTTTTGGCTAGTTTTTTTTTATATTCAAGACAAGTATGTACTTATTTAGTCTATGTTTGACTGTTTGTCGATTGTACTCGTTTGGCAGCTTTGTACCTTCGTCCACCAGGTCATGCGATTGGACCATGTATATACATATATATGTTATTTCCTTCTTTCCACTTTGTTTTTCTTTATATTGTTATTATCTTCTCGTTGATTGTTGATTCTACCAAAAATGCATGTTTGATATGAGTTGGCTTACGTGTTATGGTAAGTGTCATCATGACTTGAGGTTTTAGATCGTGATACCTTCCCCTAAAATATCTTATATCTTCTTCATTTATATTCATAGTGAGTATTATAATTACTTCATATTCTCTTTCTTCTTAGTCTCTCGACTATTCTTTAGGTTCTATATTGAATAATCCACTTGATCCTTCATTTGACATTATCAAAAGATTTAAGTACTTTTTTTCCTGATACAAGCATTAAAAAAAATTCTTGTTAAAATTAATCAACTTAATCAGCATGTTTTCTATAGGACATATCAATCTTGAAAAAGAATCGGTTATCTAATTCCAATTATCTAAATAAGTTTTTCTTAAATTCTCCAATTGAGTTGTTGATCTTCCTATAAAGTTTTAGTATATTTTTAATCCTAATGTCACAAGAGCTTGTAACCAAGCTTGGTAGCATTTTGATCCAAAGAGCTATAAATATTATTATTATTGTGTTTCTAATCTTATTGCAACTCAAACTATTAATTGTGACCACTATAACTTGAAAAAGTTGAGTATTTCTCCCACGCAGACCTTATCATTGTCTTGTGAAGATGAAGAATGCTTAAGCTTTTATTTTTTAAAAATGCACCTTTACTATTCTTGAGTAATTGTTAATTGAAGTCATAGAGTATCTGACACCAACCACCCCTCGATCCTCTACCCTCACCTCCCATAATATTTTGTATAGATTATATACATTGTTTTTAAGTGTTATATTCCTTTTCTTACGTGGTGAACACCAAAGAATAAAAAAAATCCACTTACTTCTCTTAAAATAATAATAATTCAAGAATACATTTAAGCACACCCTAAATGTAGTATGCTAAAGATTCAAATCTATAAGGTGGGATGGGGAAATGGAAAAGATGTTATCAATGATAAATCACTTTTTTTTTAAATAATGTGTCAAGTTAAAAAAAATGTCATATAAACTGAGACGAAGAAAATATAATATTATTCAATTAAGAAGTTGTTAGAAGTTGCTGCTCAAAATACAATCAGAAAGATATCCATTGTCCATAAAATGCTCATCCATGTGTTTTCACTTTCTTTAAGGTAAATAATTAGGGACAAGCCTAGTGGGATACGATATTTCTGGACAAAAAGCATCGAATTATAAACTTTCCAATTTCCTTTATTTAATGTGGCCCAAAGCAAACATGGCCCATGAAAAAAAGAAAGGATTGAATAATTATTAAAAAAAAGAAAGGATGAGGCTTATGATATCAACATATAATTCTACATGGTTCTTTTATAGCCACCTATTAATGATGAAACAATGAACATGAATCATAATTTTTTACCTAAAGAGAATGAGTAAAACAATGATGTCCAAGAAAAAAAAAACATACAACTATTGAATTGTTAGGTCTCTTTAAAAATATTGACAGATGCATGTTGAATTCTTCAAAAGAAATATATTTTTAAATAATATTGGATAATGTCAACATCCTGTCTATAGTAAGGCCCACGAAGGGCTGGGTAGCCCTGATCGAAGTCATGATCGAACATGACGCTTGCTTGGACGTGGACTTAGTTAAGAAATAAAGTTGCGCATTTGTTATGACCTATTATAGCTTTTGACATGATGATAAACGATTGATCATAACAAATAGTATCAGAGCTAAGGTCGTGGGTTCAATCCCAAGAGCAATATTTTGGGTGGTCCAAATCAGAATCATGATCGAACATGACGTTTTCTTTGTGGACTTATTAAGAAATAAAGTTACATTTTTGCTAATTTTTAATATGATAGTAAACGTTTGATTCTAACATAAAATATGATACAAATATGGTAATATGTTTGAAAAGTCAAAGTAATACAACTATAGACAAGGGTAAGAATTTGACACAAATATGGTAATATGTTTGAAAAATCAACGTAATACCACGATAAACAAGGGTAAGAATTTGACACAAATATGGTAATATGTTTGAAAAGTCAAAGTAACATAACAATAAAACAAGTCGGTATTAAATAAAGAATAAAATACAAAAGGAAAGATAACACTAAAACTACTGTCAATTTGTACCGACAAGCAGAAACAAGTCAGAACTGTTTTCAATTAACAAATAATGAAATAAATTGATTTTTTTTCAAACCAAAATGACATAAATGAGCTAAACATAATTTTTTTTTGGATCAATATCAGCAATGTAGTTCATCCAACAATAAAATTTGATCCAAACTACAGAACTAGGATACAATCAAACCAAAACGAACAAAATATTGAATTGAATCATACCAGTCATTTACAACAAAAGAATCAAGCTAACCAAAACAATTAGGGGAAAACCTAAACCCATAAGATAGCAATGAAGTTGTTGTGCACTTGATTTACCTGTACTATCCACTTCCAATGTTTTATTTTCCACAGTAAAATTATGTTTCTTGCCAAACCAAAAAATAATCTTGTAACTTACTCTAGTAGCCACATCCACCCTAAAAACCACTTTTGATGTATTTGTAACATTCTTTAAAGCAGCATCCCAAGCCATTTTCTGAATTTCCAGTTTCCCTTTTTTCTTTGCTTTCTTATCATGCCCTTGGTAAAATCCATTTATTGTGCTATTACCTAAAGGGATACTTGTATTTGTACCATAGTAGAAGCTTAATATAATTTTGTCGTAACGAACACCTTTGTCCTTCATCTTGTTGTTCAAATTGAGCTGAAAATATAGAGTATGATTGGATCTTGTGGTGTTGGAATTATCAGATAGGTTAAGGGCAGGTAAATAAAAATTATGTAAGGAGCAGGATGGTTTTGAGGTTCTTAGACTTAGCCAGATAAAGAGAGCTGTTAAGCCTGCAGTTAATATGAATTTGGTGCAACGAAAACAGCATGTATGTGAAGATCCATGGTCAGACATGTTTAGGGTTAAAAATTGATGTTCAACAATCGGAAAAATGGGAAGAACAGATGAGACGCGAGTATATTAGTATTTGATTTTAGACCACTAATTTTATTGCTGAGAAGAGCAAGATTTTGGAGCTTCAAAGAAAGATCTGGGAAAATTACAGTGTTTTGCTTTTTGGCAAGTGCTTGTCAATGAGTATGTGAGCACCTCTGTAGTTTCTGGTAAGTGAGCACCCAATTGGAAACCTTCAAGTCTTTGAGGTCAATGGCAAGGGGTCAGCCAATAAAGGGGTGGGATTTCTTTTTATATATATATATTTTGGTTTCCTACCCAAAATCCGACTAAATTCGAATTTGCATGGAAGTTTCACAGGTAAAGCGCTCCCTAACAAATGTGACTTCGTACCCAAAGAGGCTCGAACCCGAGACCTCTTAATTAAGAACGAAGAAATACTTATCATTTCACCACAACCCTTATTGGTTTCTTTAAAATTATTACTCTCTCATTGTGACATTATATTAGAGGGGTTTAATTTTAAAAAATTAAATTTTACCAAAAGTGATATATGATTTGGATTAAGTGTGTCAAGGGGGACAAGACGGGACGGAGAAGAAACAGACAAAAGTTAAAGGGGACCCAGGGGATAATTGACGTGTTGTAAACATGAATTGTTTACAAAAAATTATTTATCAAAAGATACGAAATATTGAGAGGATTTCATATCTAAAAAATTGGAATTGTTTAGAGGAGATTTTGAATTGGTCGAAATTAAATAGTCGGTGTTTAATTCATGTCTTGTTTGGTGTGAGAGATTAAAAATAATAGTGATGGGATAAAAAAAATTTATCTTGTTTGGTTGACATGTTTGGGATAACTTATCCCACCATTTATATCATAGTGATAGGATAAGGTATCCCATATACATGGTGGGATAAGTTATCTCAAGATAGCTAACCCCAAGATAACTTATCCTGGGATAACTTGTTCCCAACCAAACGACCCCCTATATTCAATTTTTTTTAAGTGTATCATAATGTATATTTTGTGTATAGCTACTGTATAGGTAAGTTATATTTGGCTTTTTTTTAGTGTATCATAATATATAGTCAATGTATACATTTTATAACTTTTGACTATTTTTAATGTAAATAAAAACATTGGTATATTTATTATAAATTCATCATTATATATTTGAAGCTATCCCTTACAAATATTAGAAGAACACTTAATCTAGGTAGCCAAGCCACCTTCTAAGAAGAGTTCTGTTTGAACTAGGCCTCAAATGATCATACTAATATATATTTGTATTTTCTTATTAAAAGAATTTCTAAATCTCGAATGATCTTTACTTCTCAACGAAAATAAGGAGTGTTCTACCCCTAATTAGGAAGGACAAAATTAAATCCAATTCATCCAATACGTTTAAGTTCGGGCGGATTATTGACTAACACATTTATTTGCTTAACCTATTTTAAATCAATCTATTAACAATTAGGTTGATATGTAACCCTAATTGACTCGAGAGAAATCTTTCAAAATATTTTTAAATTTGATATGTTATCTATAGTTATAATTACAAAAAAAAATTATTAGGCACTAAACATCGTAAAACAATAAATAAAATAATGAAAACTTAGTAAAAATTGAATTGTATTAGGTCTTGACCCGTTCTATAACTCATTACTTGATCCATTTTGAACCAAACAAATTTGAATTGGGTTGAGTCTTGACCCATTATAATCCACTCAAGTTTGACTCAACCCGTCCAATTGTCGTCCCTACCCAAAATTAAATGTCTCAGAAAAAAAAGTCTCTTTAATGATGTGAAATTGTATGTATTGAACTAAGAATAAATTTGAAAGAATAAGATCAATTCCTTCATAAAACGGTGAAATCCTAACAAATCACTTATTTTGAAATAAAAATGAAAAGTCTAAAATAATACTTGTAGGAAGTATAAACTTTATGCCAAATTAAATGATATCACATAAATTTAGTGGCAGAGTTAAATACTCTTTCCATTCATTTTGTATTTGTCACTGTTTGATTTGACACACTCATTAAGAAAACAGTTATTGACATAGGTATTTTACCAAAAATATCCCTATTAAATGATGTTTAGTATTAAGTCTTGGTCCAAGAGTATTTAATGTTGAGAGCAAAATATGGAAAAATATAATTGTGATTTCTTGATATGTCAAAAGTGACATGTAAAAATAAAAATTTATTTTAGGAATAAGTAATAAGTAAGAGTGAACGAATGCAGTATTTGGCCATGAATTTTTTCACCTTTTTTCGGAGTTGAACATTGGATTAACCAAAAATAAATAATTCCAACTAAGGCCTCATTTGTTTCCATTAAGATTAAGACGTTTGAATCTGAATAAGCATCTGAATATTAAGATGTGCATTAAGATCTAGATGTCTAGATCTGAATATTAAGATGTGGTCTCTAGATCTGAACACTAAATAATTAAGATTGCTTGTTTTCAATATCTGAATATGCATATGAAATTAAACATAATATCAATAAAATATTATATATTTTCATTTCAATAATATTACTTTTTAATAAAAAAAAATATTTTAAATGTTTATATTTGATTAAAAAAATTATATGATATGCAAATAAAAATTATATATCGATATAAAAATTATTGTAGCATGATTTCTTTTAAGAATTCAACATAAACATCTTTCTATAAGAAAATATATCATGAAAAAAAATTCATAGGTATAATATAATATCAAAAAGTTCAATAAGTATGATAGATACTAGTCGAAAAATAATAAAGACGATTTCGTACCCAAGGAGGCTCGAACCCGAGATCCCTCTTGATTAAGAACGAAGGAGTACTTACCACTCCACCACAACCCTTGTTGGTTTCTTTAAAATTATTACTCTCTCATTGTGACATTATATTAGAAGGGTTTAATTTTAAAAAAATTAATTTTACCATAAGTGATATATATGATTTGGATTAAGAGAAGGGACGAAGAAGGAAAGGACAAAAGTTAAAGGGGACCGGGGGGATAATTGACGTGTTGTAAATATGAATTGTTTACAAAAAAATTATTTATCAAAAGATTTGAATTATTGAGAGGATTTCTATGAAATTTGAGACTGTTTAGAGAAGATTTTGAGTTGGTCAAAATTAAATAGTCAGTGTAGAATGCATGTCTAGTCAATATAAATTTCATGTATAGTTAAGCTATATTCAACTTTTTGAGTGTATTATAATGTATATTTTATGTATAACTAATGTATGGGTAGGTTATATTTAGCTTTTTTTAGTGTATCATAATATATAGTTAATGTATACTTTCTATAACTTCTGACTATTTTTTATGTAAATAAAAATATGATAATATTTATTGTAAATTAATCAATTTTTCGTATATATTTAAAACTATCCCTTACAAATATTAGAAGAGCACTTAATATATGTAGCCAAGCTACCTTCTAGGAAGAGTTCTGTTTAAACTAAACCTCAAATAATCATACTAATATTTGTATTTTCTTATTAAAAGAATTTTTAAATCTTGAATTATCTTCTCAACGATTTAGTGGTCTGAAATCAAATTTTTAATCTTCTTGATACTTAAAATCAACTTAACAACACTCAATTTATATAACTATTAAACTCGAAAAATACAAATCTAAAATTTAACTCAAATCTAATTCGAAATGAAAAGTGAAAGTGTGTGATAGAGGAGAGCTGAAAAGTAGAAAAGATGGGATTTTAGTTGGGGCTGAAAACATATTTCAAAGGATAAACAAATTTGGGGCAAAGTTGGTTAGAAATAAGGAACTGGGTAACTTTGGTAAACTAAATGGCCAATAGTTTGACATTTCATTTCTCTTAATTTATATGCAATACCTTCTTTTTTTTTAAAAAAAAAAAATCATTTTAAAAAAGAATGTCCTTTTTTATTTTTTATAAATAGAAATAATTTAATTTTAAAATTTTATTTTTACCTTTAATGAAATAATTGTCGTGAGACAAATATGTAGAGAATATTAAGGTTTGTTTTAAATTACTCCTTTTGTTCCCAAATAAGTAATGATTTTAGCTTAAGCACACCATTTAAGAAATTACTCCTTGCTAGAAAATAAGGAGTGTTCTACCCCCTAATTAGGAAGGACAAAATCAAATCCAATTCGTCCAATACGTTTAAGTTTGAGTGGGTTATTGACTTACACATTTATTTGCTTAACCTATTTTAAATCAATCTATTAACAATTAGGTTGATATGTAACCCAAATTGACTCGAGGAAAATCTTTCAAAAATATTTTTAAATTTAATGTGTTATATACATAGTTATAACAAAGAAAAAATATTAATTTCATCAGACACTAAAAATCGTAAAACAATAAATAAAATAATTAAAACTTAGTAAAAATTGAATTGTATTAGGTTTTGACATGTTCTATAACTCATTATCAAATCCATTTTGAACCAAACAAATTTGATTTGGGTTGAATCTTTTTTTTTTGATAACCGAGAAATCCGTCTGTGACCCGCCCTTTGGACCAATCACAGCCTTCTAAACTCGGTGGATAATGGGCCCGCCCCTCTACCCTTCTCCACTTAAATACCGGGCTTCGCTTTGCATGGTGTGGGGCTTGAACCTGCGACCTAAGCCACAAATCCTCCACCTTTTGCCACTTGAGCTAGGCCTTGGGGGCGATTTGGGTTGAATCTTTACCCATTATAATCCGTTCAAATTTGACCCAACCCATCCAATTGTCTTCCCTACCCCAAATTAAATGCCCGACTCTTTAATGATGTAAAACTTTATATATTGAACTAAGAATACATTTGAAAGAATAAGATCAATTCCTTCTTGAAACGTTGAAAATCCTAACAAATAACTTATTTTGAAATAAAAATGAAAAGTCTAAAATATCACTAGTAGGAAGTACAAACTCTGTGCCAAATTAAATAATATCACATAAATTTATACGAAGAATTAAATATTTGGCCGTGAATTTTTTTTCCACCTTTTTCCGGAGTCAAAAACTTTGGATTAACCAAAATTAAATCATTCCAATTATAGTGGGAAGTCGTAAAGGGGCGCACAGGAGTTTATACTGCTCCATCAGACACTATATAGCAGCTCCACTTGCGTTTCATAATTTGCGACCCACCAAACTTCTACTCTATGATCATTTCACATTGAATTGAAATCTTTATATTCTTAATTTTACTATTAATTTTTTTTTGGGTCTTCTCTAATCATCATCTCCATACCTTAACCTTCAAATCAGGTAATTTATATACACCTTTATTTATATGTGCAACCGTTTTAATCATGGACGGATAATTCTCCATTATGATTGTAGTGATCTGAACTTTTGGGATGATGTTTGGAATTTTTAAGATTTATTTTGAATTTGGCTTTATTTAGTTATTTCTTTGATGAAATTGGAATTTTAGTTTACATTTCTTTAATTTATGATGTGCTGTTTTGATTTGTTTTCCTGCCTTTGATTATTGTATTTGTGCTGAAATATTGGGTTTTCCGAATTCCCAATCCTATTTTCTTGTGTTTGATGCTTGATGCATAAGAAGGAAATATATATATTTTTTTGAGAGTTTAAGAAAGGAAATATTATTTCAGAAGTAATTGCGTATAATTTAGGCAAAGATTATGGGAGTTGGGAGTCAGGTGCTGAAATGAGCAGTGGTGGAGCCAGAATTTTTAATAAGGGGTTCAAAATCTGAGAAGTAAACACACGAACTAGTGGAAGGGGGTTCGACATCTATTATACACATCTAAAAAATAATTTTAACCATGTATAAATAAATAGTAATATTTTCCTCCGAAGGGGTTCGGTATATGCTGCCTCCGCCCCTGGGAATGAGGTGGCGTTTGTTGAAGGGCGGAGAGGAGACATTTAACGAGGATGTCATTTGTGGAACTTGTATTCTATACTTCTATTGGGGAAGTCGTTCAAAGATATTTGACCAACCAAACGTGAGAATTGGAAAATGTTCTCCTCTGTACCAAACACTCTTTGTTTTAGTTTTTGTTACTTTATCCCCTCCCCCCCCCCCCCCCCCCTCTTTTGTA
>NW_006239363.1:364583-373725 GCF_000226075.1 Solanum tuberosum
CGCCCCCCCCCCCCCCCCCCCTGTTTAAGGTGTGTCCTGCACAAGTACTAACTGCTGAAGGGTTCTCTTTTTTTTTCTAGGTCTGAGCATTCAAGTTTGAAGAACTGTGTGTGCTCGTATTACCCTTTCGTTTCAGCCAAGTTTCATGTCTGATCTTGATCTCCAAGTTCCTAATGCTTTTGGTATGCAACTCCATCAATTTACATTCCTCGTTGGTTGAATTTGGTTTATTTCACTATATCTTGTCATCTTTTTAATTCGACAACTTGAAAATTTTAATCTTGCAAGTAAGCACATAAGAGGTTATATCTTTATTGTGTTATGTGCAAATGAAAACGAAAAGGATGAAAATGATGAGCTTTCTAGTTAAGAGGAGTTGTATTGTTCGAGTTATGCTTTATTGTAAATAGTGGTCAATGATATAGATTGAGAACCATGAGGTCGAGGTCTCAGATTCAAATCCTATCCTAGCTGAGACAAAACACTAGGTGATTGTTTTCCTATATGTCCTAGCGTTGCTGGATAGAGTTACATGTCTGGTACCTGTTGTTGGTGGAAGGTGATAGGTATCCCGTAGAATTAGTCAAGGTGTAACTATTGTGGTGCTTTGGTGTCCTCAGATCCCTTTGCTGAGGCAAATGCTGAGAACTCTGGTGCGGGGACAAAAGATTATGTACACATCCGTATACAGCAAAGGAATGGTAGGAAAAGCTTGACTACTGTGCAAGGTTTGAAGAAAGAATTCAGCTATAATAAAATTCTTAAGGATCTCAAAAAAGAGTTTTGCTGCAACGGTACTGTTGTTCAGGATTCAGAATTGGGACAGGTTTGCCTTGAAATATCGATCTCTATATTGTCTCAGAGAGAAATGTTGTGAGCAATATGACTAATGTTAGGGTGATTTTTCTCTTTGAAGGTTATTCAACTTCAGGGTGATCAGCGGAAGAATGTTTCTACATTTCTTGTCCAGGTAATTGTTCTTCATTTCAATCTGCAGCACCTTGTATGATGTTGTTGTTGTTGCGATAAGAGGGTAACATAGAAGAAAGCATGTCATACATGTGCCTCGGTTAGTACATCACGAGTTTGATCCTTGCCACAAACAAAAGCCTGGTATTTAAGTGGGGAAGTAAAGAGTGGGCTCATTGTCCACCAATTTAGAATATTGCACCAGCTGGCCCTAGGGAACTTTTCGGTTATCAACATATATATATTCCTATATAATAAGCACCGATCCCCTCTTCTTGATCTCATGATACGAGGGTCTCTGGGATGTTCTCTAGCTTGATCGAATTTACAGGTTGTTGGTAGTGTTTAAATGTATTTTATATTTAAGCTGATGTCTGAATCATTTATTTCTTTGAAACAGGCTGGGGTTGTGAAGAAAGAACACATCAAAATTCATGGTTTCTGATTGCCATCAGCCATCAATCATTGTGCAGTTACACTATTTGTTTCTGTCCCAAATAATGCTCTGCTATGAACTTTGAGAGTTGTTGTAAACTATAAACTTGTTAATGTTGTTCTTCTGCTTGTTTGATAGAAGTAATGCATTTGTTCTTGCGAAATGGTTCTGGCTTGTTTATACAATGGTATCTCAATTATAGCCCTTTAGGACGTAGAGTATATCTTGTTTATACAATGGTATCTCAATTATAGCCCTTTAGGGCGTAAAATATATCTCTTCTCATCATTCCTTTAGTGTTATGAGACAAATTCTATCATGTCTTTTTCATTCAGTCGAAAATTGATTTTATGATATAGATGCATGTGATCTTCTCCTCTATCCCTTGCAATTACAAACCTGAACCTTTACCACAATGACTCTACCCATACGTTTTGATAAATTCTACATATTTTTCATGTAAGACTACACTTTCTTAAACTATGTGCCAAATTAAAACGAGACAAACCAATTGAAACAAAGGAACTATGATAGTCAACACACCTCATCTTCACACCATCCCCACCACCCCACACCCCCTACCCTCTACTTTCACCTCCCATGGCATTTGCCTAGATTATATACAAGTATTTTTAGGATGATAGTTTTTGCTTGCTTACCGAACACAAGAAAATAAGTAAGTAACCAACTCATACTCCGTTACTTAGAAAATATTTTCTATGGAACATCATTTCTGTTTATCTGCCTCAGTTGATTTTTGTCTTGACCATTCTGTCTATATATCTTGGTAGCCAATATCAAAGAACATCAAAAGTCACAACAAAGATGAAACATTGTTTTGTTGCTGAAACATGAATGAGATTATAGTACAACCTTTGGAAGAGTGTTCTTGTATACATAGTACATTACATTTCGATTGAATACACACGTATAGAATACGACAATCCTAAGATATTACGTCTTAGCACATCATAACTACAGTAGCAAAAACAGCTAATGTTCATCGACAAGCCCAAAATATATGAATATAGATTCTTGTCATACCTTCTTGGCCAGCAATGAGATGATGTTGTCGCCTCTGCTCGACTACCTATTAGTGTTGGCTGCCTGTTTTAACCAGTAGATGTATTTATAAATGAAATCCATCTTTTGAAAAATAATCTTGCAAATATTGCTACCTTTTTTCAGTAAGATATCAGTACTTCAAGAATGACTGTTTTTCATGTACAATATCCTGTTTTTTCTTTCAAACTACTTGTAATGTTACGATAAAGTTGGACACACGTTTTCATTTATCCGTCAATAGGAAAGGTTACCTTCTTAAGATACTTCTTATGAAGTTTCATAGCGCTACTGCAAGCCTTTCTGGCATCCAAATTTCCAGTAATATTATTCAGGATCTGAAAATAATAAGCAAACGATTAGAGTATGAATACATACTCTATATGTGAGGTCTGGAGAAGGTAGAGTGTACACAGACGTTACCCCTACCTTGTGGAGGTAGAGAGGTTGTTTCCAAAAGACCCTCAACTCAAGTAAAACATGTCAAAGCAGATTTAAAAGGAGAAAACAGAAGTAATGAAGACATAGCACCTAATTATGTATTTGTCAAACCAACCTTAACAACCTCGTCCAGTCCTCTAGCTTCTGTTAGCTTCGCACTCTTGTCCTTCAGGACGCTGGCAACTAGGAAAACAGAAATTGGGAGGGGAGCTTCTGCATCCTTACCTCCACTTCTCATGTTCTCTCTCTCATATTTCCCATACTGGCGTATCGACTTAACTTTTGCTCGTCCAGAATTTTCAGCAGTCAAGTCAGGGTCTTCTTCATACAGAAAAAACAACTCTGGATCATATTCCAGAGACCACATCATCTGTTGGCAAATGGGGTTAACCCAGGCAAAGAGAAGATTTAGAGAATACGAACATCATGGTGAAATCACAAACTTTGAGAGAACGGAAATTTGCTAGTGGCTTCGCAACTTCAGATCAGGAAAACATTATTAGGAGGCAAATCTTACCTCCCAAAGATATAACGAATCAGCGAAAGAAAATTCTCGACGGAACATAACCATGAGCATCCGAAAAGCAAACACGTAATTTCCTCCACCTAATGTCTCTGTGTGCCAAGATCATAAGGAAATTCAATGATATTTTTCACAAGATGAAGCATAAAAAGAGAGAATCACTGACTACTTTTGATGGTTAAAAATTTGTACCAGAAGATTAATTCTCAAGCAATTAATATATATAAAAGAATATCACGGAGAGACTCAGTTCACAAAAGGACCTCAAAGTGGCTGCAAAGCTTGTTCCTTTATCAAAGACTGAATGCAGATACGAGACAATTACTGACATGGGGTTTACTGTAAAGCATTGTGAAGATAAATTGCACAGTGATGAATTGAGTTACTTTAGGCATGGCGTAGAAGATTCGGAGAAACATTCACAGACTCTCAGTGACTGAAGCAATGCAAAAGTTACAGCGCTGTATATAAACCAGAACATCCTAACATAATAGGTTAACAACGTAAGTGAAGGACTCTTTAACATGCAATGTTCTTCTCTTTTTGAGACTTCCGACAGTTCAACTTCACACAAACAAGAAAATGTGTTATGTATTGGTTGTGAAAGAATTACTAGGATATATGGTATGGTGCATCATTAACTCCCTTGACTTATTTGTAACTCCATCAGTATGACAAAAGTTTGCATCAATATGAAGAGTTGTAGATGAAAATAGAAGTAAAATTGGATAGTGGACTTGGTCTTAGAGGATAAAGTAGAGAGGTGGTACCTAAATGCTGGTGAAGTTTGGGATCGATAACTTGAGTTATTGATGCTAGATTACTTAGCTGCGCCTCCACTCCAACAGAATTCCCAGTAGCTCTGAAATTTTTTCTCTTTAAAAAAGCACAGAACACTTAGTATTAGCCACAGTAGTTACAAAACTCTAAGGAATTGCAAGGCCAGATATCAAAAGGATCGATGAACACAAATTAGTGTTACTGGAATTCAACTTGAGGTAACCAAACAAGTTCTGTTATGAAATGATGCGGGTATTCATGAAAATTCAGAAAATTACAATTTACACAACTATACACAGGCAGTCCGAGTAAAGTTATGTACCAGTCTCTTCATCATACGTTCAAAGCACCAAAATGCATCTGCTTCATCATCAAGTAGAATAATCATGGGAGAACAAAGATCACTCATTCCTGTTCATATTGTCAAATGTTAAAATAGTTTCAGCACAAGCTACTTGGACTGGAAGGGAAACAAAAAGGATTATTCCCCCCCTGGAAATAAAGTTAATGCTAACAATGACAAAAATATTAACGTTGATGAGAAAAGACACAAAAGGACCATTTGTAATATATGGACATCTTCCCTTACAAGAATAATTTATGAATGGAACATTTAGCTTTATAGAAATTTTGAGAGTGTACACAGATTTGAGCAATTAGAACTGATCGTCAACTTTAGCATAGTGCATGGTAGTAAGTCAAAGACGAGATATAAGTAGAAACTACAACATTCAAACTAGTATCACAAACACGAGATCTTAGTCTACTTCAAACCATAACTCACTGTGGTAAAGCAATCACGGGATCACAAAGAAGCCAAAATACTGGAAGAATTATCTTAAGAGGATACTATAATAACTCACCTTGACAATAACTAACTTCTTTGTCGAACCAAGCATAAACAGCCAAAATATCCCAAAGCTTTGATAGATTCTCTTGTTTCTCATAAAAGACAAGTGTCCGGTCAGTACGAATCACATCCAATCCTACCATAAAAATGAACAAGGATTGAAAGATGTAACATACAAATAAAGAAATTAAATTTGATAATAACGAAGAAGGAAGTGATTGCCAAATTAATAAGAAAAATCCATAGTACATCCAAAGCCAATACTCGACTTGCCAAAACCGAAAAATAGATGAATGAATTACAAAGATTGGCATGATAAGAAACAAGTGCATGCAAACCTATCTGGTGTAATGAGAGTTTCCACTGGATTACTTTTTTGTCATGCTCCTTCACCAATTCAAAACCATCAGACGGACCTGTAATTGCACGATGTCCAAAAAACAATCATCACTGTATACAGCATCCAAGAGCCGTTCCACCAGAAAGGAAGAGAAAGAGAAATCACACTACTTGGGGACTGAACATATTAAGTATTACCAACTTGACCAACTGAAGTTGGTTCTTTTGCCGCATTCAACTCTTGAAGAACTATAGGATCTAGAATAGGGTCACCATCTTCAGTGATTACAGGTGCAGAAATAAACCGACCACTTCCAATTAAGGGAAACATCACACGACATTCTTCTTTCAACGCAGCATAATGTACCCTGAATGCATACAAGAAATGTGTGTTGAGAATGTGATTTTGACATGGATTAGGTATTGATATACACTGTTGAATGGCAAAGTACGATGAAATTCACATGAGATGATAATTTGTCTATTGCCGAATCACAGATACAGAATTCGCAAAAGGTAAATCTTCAGCTATGAAACTTTGGAAACCATTCAGCTTTAAAATCTCATGCAAGCAGCTGAAAACAAGCATGTTTGAGTCACCTTCAACAACTTCTATTGTAATTCTACTCGAGTAACTAACTTAAGATGATGAAGCATACAGTTCGAAAAAAATTAATTGTTGCCTGGATATATTTATACTTGCTTAGTATGGAAAGTAAAATACCTCCGACGTTGTCGTAATTGCTCTCGTTCCTCAAATGTGCTCTTTGAATCATAACAGCCCAGTAAGAACTCCCAAACTTCACCTCTAATTGATGGATGGATTCCCTAAAAACCACAAATACTCAATACTAAACATTCTGTTACGCTGATGAATGAACTTACCAGAAATAGTTATAAAAGACTAGGATTATGTCACAAGTTCTTTTAATCAAGTCCCACACAAAAAAAAAGCATCAAACAAACAGTAAAGATGATAAAAATACAGAATTGCAATATTCCTGAATCATTTGGCACATAAACCGAAAGTAACTTACGAATCATGAAGCTAACCTTACCCCACGACAAACTCGACTAAGTATTTTGCCTATATCAAGATAACCTTCAGGGGTAAATGCAGCATGCCATCTTCTTGAACTTAAGGTTTTCCCAACCTGAATAAGTAGATTATTAGATAATAAATATGAGGCAAAACATTAGAAATGAAGGGTGACAAGGATTCAATTCAAGCCATCAATCAATCACACATCAATTCCAAACCAAGTTGAGGTCATTATATGAATCCCCTTCCTTCACAGTCTATTCGAGCTCATTCATTACAGAGTAAATCATGAGTTATCTAAAACTAGAGGAACACGATTCATTGCAAATGCCGAACCTTATGCAAGTGTAACAACAGCTAAGATGGTTAGATATTTGGGAGTCTTAGTTGTTGTAACAACAACTAAGATCAGTGTCGTACCTATACATCAATACAATTTGAAGTCTATATGGGACATGATCAAACCATCTCAGGTGACCTTCTCTAATTTTATGAATAAATATCAGTTTGTTCTGGTGGTAAACAGAAAAGACAATTTTTTTTCATACAACTAAAAATGAATCAGGGTTTGGGCATTCAGCCGCAAAATGTCGCTGATGTAAGGATCACTGATGGACACTACAAAATTATGATAAGCAAGAAAAGAGATGGCTTATTTAGCTAGAGCTAGAAGCATTCATTCTAGTCGAAACAATGTTTTGATAATAGCTTAACTGATCACTAGGATAGATTGCCTTTGTACATAGAGAGGAAAATCAGCAAAAAAAACAGCTCTAACATGAAATTGGATATTAGATAATCTATGTTTGGTGTAACTAGGAGTATTTTAGTTTTCTAGGACATTTAAGAATAATAGTACTTAAAATGGTAACAAATTCTTCTTTTATTCTGTTACTATATTTCTTGTCATCCCCTTCATAATATTTTCGTATCCTCATTATTCCATGTTTACACAGGATTTTGGGAAAGGGGTCAAAGGCTTTATCCTTGCCCCTGATGTTTATACAGTAAAATTTCAGTTCGCCCGAAATGCTCAAGTTTAGACTTATGAGCAATCTTGAACTCAGGGCCTGTTTGGATTGGCTTTTGGCTTATTTTTGTTATTTTGGCTTTGAAATAAGTGCTTATAAACACTTTTTAACTTTACCCAAACACTTCAAAACTGCTTAAAAACTATTTTGGCTTAAAAGCACCTAAAATAAGTCAATCCAAACGGGCACTCAGTCTACACCATTTAAGTAGAGTGAAAAAAACACCAAGTGTTGTAACGGGAGAAATTCTAGACTAGTTCCCACCACCTGTTTTCAGTATTGTGAGGATTCACCATAGACTAGCTAAGATGAGCTTAAATGGAGCAACATGGACAGTGATGATACATATAGCCGACTCCAACTTGCTTGGGATTGAGTCTTAGACTCGTAATAGTTGTTGTTGTTGTTAGTTCACACCTATATAGTACAACCAAAATAATTGACAAATTGATGATCATTTCTATAGATCATGCCAGCAATTCGTGAAATGTTCCTCACCAGCTCCTAACTATGGAAGCGTTATCCCGATTGCAAATAATCGAGAATAGCCAAATATTCTTTGACAAGATTAAAGGAACCAACAGACAGGAAATTTGACTAGCAGGGAGCAGCTTCTGGAATACAAACATCAAAACTCAACTTCGTACACAACTTCCTTCCATGTAATATTTAGGAATTAACGTTTGGACATGTCGGTGAGTTTATATTATGTCAAACACTTGCTAAGAGTTGGAAAAACTTCCTTCTAGTGTTAGAAAACTTGAATTAAATATTGGAATGGAGCAAAAAATGGATATAGGATTCATATAGCCCCGAAATTAGCTGTAATTGAGGCTTTGATGTTGTTGTATATTTGACACAAATGGACAGTGAGGATTCATAAAGACGAATTCATTTATACCTCAAAAAGCAAATGATTCGATCAAATCTTTCTATCTCCAAACATGAGATAATCAAAAGCCTAAAAATGCAACTCCAAAGTCAAATTACAGTTAGCTTTGCAATCAAAATCATTGTTCCAAACATTTGCATCTCTAATAATCTCAAAATCATAAATAAAATTCAAGCCTTCACCATAACAGACCAAAACAACATACAACATCAACTTAAATACAAAAATCTACTAAAATTACAACAAATATACAATTAGTTGAACCCATCTAACTCATAATATGTATCTAGAAAAATACCAATTACCTTGATTCTAAACTTGGTTTCAGGAACATCATCAGCACATTCAGGACGGACCTATCAATAAATATACCACAAATTACAGTTGAAAATAAAATAAAACAAATAAATTTTCAGGCTGAAACACGGATATCCGCTCTGCTAACACAATATAATACCTGATAGAATGAATCAGCAGAAGCTCCATAGTTCCTCCACATGCTTCAAATGTCTTAAAAAAATTTGGTACTTTGGAAACTCCTCAAAAATAAAAAAATTCAATACCAACAACTTTGATCAAGTATTTCAACAACAAGAACACAACAGGGGACCCACCTACATCATACCTTTTTATGCTTAGCTGGTTGGTGTTTTAATAAAGAGATTAAAGAAAAAAGGGTAGAAAAAAGGTTTTTTTTATAGAAAAATAAATAAATAAATTGGTTTTTGTTATTTTGATGTTTCAAAGTAGGAGGGGTGGGGGAGATGGGGAGGTCGG
>NW_006239363.1:373755-400577 GCF_000226075.1 Solanum tuberosum
ATGGGGAGGTGGGGAGGGCGAGGGGGAGGGTGGATTGGTACTGAGAAATGTGGTGAGAGGGGAGGGGGAAAGTGGTACAGGGTCATTTGGAAATGGTCCACTTGTATTTGGTCTGAAATCAAACGTGGGTTTTGGGTCAACACAAAAGGGGATAACTTTTTTTGGAAAAATTATGGAACAAAGCAAAAATGTCAATATATTTAGGGAAAAGAGCTATAATTTAAAAAATTATAAAAAAAAAATATTACTCCTTCTGTTTCAATTTATGCGACTTACTTTCATTGTTATTCAGTCACAAAAAGGAATGACGCATTTCTATATTATGTAATAATTTAACTATAAAATATTTATTTTACCCTTAATGAAATTTCTATCATTCATTTTGGACCACAAGTTTTAAAGTCTCATTTTCTTTCTTAAACTTTGTGTCGAGTCAAACTACCTCACATAAAATAAGACGGATGGAGTATATTTTATTTTTATAGCAAACTCTCTCCCTTTCTCACTTGCCTTTCTCTCTCCCTCCATTCAGATTTATTATTTATCAATTGTATTCAATCAAATATAGGTGAGAATTATGTATGTTATATTAATTGTATTCGAAAAATTATATTTGTATCAATTGGATTTGTATTCATATGAATACAATATGCATGCATCCTCTCTATCAAATGTATTATGTATCAATTGTATCCAATCAAATAGAGAATGAATACAATTGTGTTCGTTGTATTTCGAATACAATTGATATTGAATTCAAAACAGTTATATATTAAATAAATACAAAATACAATGCAAAATAAATACAAAATACAATCTTCTCTCTTCCCTCTCTCGATCTTGTTTGCCCCTCTCCTCCTAATATGTAGTTTTGATACAAATCAATCTGTATTTGTATTTTTTTCTCCAAAATCCATGAAAAAATACAAATGCGTAGCAAATCAAAGTATATTTGTGAATTGTAATTAGTCAAATTGTAGCTATGGAGTCCTATTTAAGGTCTATTGTTTTTTATTTTTAAAGTTTCCCTAACTTTTTTCTTTGATTTTTCAACAAATTTCACTAGGTTGTCTTTGTTTAATTTTTTATCCTACTTAAAAAAGAAAAGAGTTATTTTCTCTATTCAATTTGTTTTGACATATTTTTATTTGACATGAAATTTTAAAAGATTTTTTTTTTGAATTTTGTCATCTTAAAACTAAAGATATATCAAATGTACTAAAATACCCTTTAATCATGGTCTTAAATATGTTATGTGTAAAGTTGAAATTAAAAAGTTACAAAATAGGAAAATAGTCATTCTTTTTTATACAGACTAAAGAGAAAAGTATGTCAAATAAAATTAAGGGAAAAGGGTCTTATAAACCCCTCAACTTTGTCATTTGGAGCTGATATGCCCCTTGTTATGAAAGTGGCTCATATATACCCTTACCGTTATACAAACGGCTCACATATACCCCTACCGTTATAAAATGAGCTTACATATACCCTTCATTTAACGGAACTGAAAAAAATAGTTTTAAATTTATATTTTTGACTTTTGATTTTAAAAAAAATTATTTAGGGGTATATATGATTTTTCTAACAAATTTCAAGGTATATTTTATTTTTTTTTGGACATAAATTATTTTTGGACTTCTTTATTATCATTATTTGAGTTTATTATTCTTATTTTATTTTTTATTTCATTCCTTAGTGTAAAGTAAAAAATTTAAAACTATTTTTTGTGGCTATATTATAATTTAAAACTATTTTTTTCGGATATATTGTAATTTAGTTTTTGTATTTGAAGAAAAAAATTGGGTCATCTATAATAAATTTTACAAGAATATTAGCAAAATTTAAATAAATTTGACCATCAAAATAATAAATCTAAATTAGTCATTGAAACAAAAAAAAAGTTAAAAAAATAATATATGTTTGAGGAGGATTAAATATACTCATATGGGATTATATTTTTAAAAAATTAATAATAAAAATTAAACTAAAATTAATTTTTTTCACTTCCGTTTGAGGAAAATGGTATATGTGAGCCATTTGTATAACAATAAGGGTATATATGAACCACTTCTATAACGAGGGGTATATTAGTTCTAAATAACAAAGTTAAGGAGAATATCAAACCCTTTTCCCTAAAATTAAAATAGAGGAAGTAGTAAATATACATATTCACAAAAATTTATGTTCCTCTTGCTTCTTCTTTCATCGATTGAAAATAGTTATTGGGTTGGGTCTATCAATAAAGAGTGTTAATTGGCTTATTTATCTATTGCATTGTCCTCTTTCTAAATTTTACCTCTTTTAGAGGTTGTTTGTGTTGGTATCCTCTGTTCAAAGAAGAAAATCAGAAATGTAGAAGAAGTAAAAAAATTATTTCGAGCTCAAAAGTTATTTACGTATCCTTAAGAAATTATAGTTCTCTCACTGTTGCCAAGATTTTACTTCCTCCTAAGATAGAACGAAAAGAACGTTTACGTAATAGTGACAATGCAAATTACTGAACTCAACAAACGGAGTAGATTAAACAATACTTACTTTATTTTTAAAAACAAATGTAGAAATGAGGGGGAAAAGGCGTAGTGATCTCTGAAAAGAACAAACTCATGGATGATTATGCTTCTTTGAGAATGTATTATCAAAAAACTGAGGACAGAAATAACCTTCTTGAGAAAACTTGTGAAAATCTTGAAGAACATAACAAAAAACTTAACAGTGAAGAGTGAAATCATCACTTTTCAAATATCCATAGAAAATGATTTTGAGAATTTGACAACGAAACTTCGAACAACTATCGAAAGAAATAAAGTTTTACAAGAAAACATTTGATAGGCCAGACTTGATTTGGAAAGACATGTTAAGAAACCTGATTCATCCTTCTTTCACGAAACGGACCCAAGTGTATTTGAGTGCCCAAATCTAACCTTTGACTGGTTTTTCAGGTTAAGGTAAGGAGAGGAGACAAGCCATGGTATCTGGACAGTGCATGCTCCAGACACGTGACAAGAACTTGTCAAAATTTTCCTCACTCACGGACTTCTAAGGTGGAAGTGTAGCATTTAGAGATGGAAAGACTGGTGAAATAGTTGGAATCAGAAAAGTTAGAAAATATCATTCTCATGCCATTGAAAATGTATATTATGTCCAAGGAATGAAATACTATATATCTCTTAAGCGTATCTCAGATGTGTGACAAAGGGAACAATGTGTTGTTCAGAACTGATGAATGTCTAGTAACAAACTCAAAATCTGGGAATCAGGTTCTAAGAGGAAAAAGGCATTAAAATGTTTACAAGGTATATATTATGCAAACCTCAAAGATTCAACTTAAATGTCTCAGTGCAATCGCAGGAAAAAAATATCTTATATGGCACAAAAGACTGGGACATTCAATTTCTCACAATTGAATAAACTTTTGAGCAAGGACCTAGTTCTAGGACTGCCCAAAACGTGCTTCAACAGAGCATTGTATGTGATTGGAACACCTTGGAAGTGAAAAAGTCAGTTGGAAGAGGAAAAGTTGCAAAAAACTTGTTCGTGTTGTGGTTTACGAGGCCCATGTATGGGTTGTGTAATGATCTACGGCTCATGGATGGCAGTCGTGAATGAGATATAGAATTTAAGCAAAGTTGGTACAGTGTGTACGAAGAGGTTTCACGGTTCGTAGTTTGGAATACGGCTCATGGTTAGTCTCGTAGATGGAGATCCTAAAAAGTTTGAAAATGTAAATCCTCTTACCTCAATGAACGAGCCAACATGACGACTCATGGTTGGGAAAATGGGTCGTGCTTGCTTCTTATAGATGTAGCCTTCAGACTTAGTGATTTCAGTACCTTGGTTCTACGGATGGCATTATACCGCGGGTTGTATAATGGATTACAGCTTGTGGAGGGTTGGTCGTGGTTACTCTTCATGTATCCTTAAGATTCAGTGTACAAGATGTTTACACGGATCGTAAATGGGAAGACGGTTCATGGATTTCCATCAGAGACTTGGACACTCAGTCAAAGGAATAACGGACGGACGAACAATACAGTCCGTAGAAGGGAGTACAAACCGTACATAGATTCGTAGAATTGGTCTAGCAATTATTTTCAAAGTTATTTGGTTCTTTTTCTACTTCTTTAATTCCTATATTGTGCCGTTTTAGGCCTATTTTGGAGAAGTATAACTGATTCTAAGACCCTAACCACTCCCATTCTCTCATTCTCTCAAGTCTTCTTCCCCAAGATAAGGATTCCAAATTTCCAAGGATTAAAGCTTCAAGTCTGCTCTTTCAAATTTCAATCTAGGATTTCACCAAGGTATGTGAGAAATTAATCAATGGTTTTCTCTTTACCCATTGAGTCTCAAAGGAACCTCAATTTCTATGCTTATGATTCTTAGTCAATTCTAGGGTTTAATAACTTCCTTATGGGTTCAATTGATTTTAAGTTTAGTCATCATGATTGGTCATTCATGATTTGATCATAATTCAATGTTTTCAATGATATTTTCATGAATCAATGTTATGCAAGTTTTTTTTATATGTATTCAAGCTATGATGATATGCATGCATTATGATTTGAAGGGTTTATGAATCAATTATGCTTTCGAATAAAGTATTAACATGTTTTTATGAAATTGTGATGCTTTCGATTGAAGTAAAGCATTATGAATAAATATCATGATTAAGATATTTTCGATCAAGCGTCTCTTTTGAGTATGTTATGAAATCATGATTTTAAAGAAGCAATTCATATGACTATGAGATTTTATGAAGGGTTCATCATTAATTGATTCTTAATATTATTATGATTATGCATATTTTTTGTTGGGAGTTTACTTAACACCGAGTTCGACTAGTGGTGATTACTCAAGTTCTTGAACTACGTGTCCCCGTAGATATTATTCTTAATTGGCTATAGCTAGTGGATCCACCTAAACTCATGATTATGGTCCTTACCTTGACAAGTAGAAAACTCTCTTTTCAGTGTGGGAGTAGTACACTGAATTCTATGTTATACCTTGCATATTTTATGTATGATGATGAAGACCAGGAAAGCTCAATGCAAAAGGATTCTGGTTCAAGGCCTCCAGAAAGACTAGGTTCTGAGGATGCACCTGATGAATTATCACCTAATGAATTATCACCTACAATGACACAAATAAACAACACCTTCATGTACAAGTTAGTTGTTTTAATCGAATTCTATGTACTATAGAATAACTATATTTGTAATGTCGTAGTTATATAATTTTTGAATGTTACGCTTTATGATTTATACCCTATTTGACTTTATGTAACTACTAAAAAAATTTAAAATGTAATATTATGACATAATTAATATTAACCTTTAATCATTACCTCAAATGTATCTGAATAAGAAAATTATTAATACATTGATACAAAAAACCAAATGAGATATTCAATATTTTTTACTTTTATAAAATATTAGATATCTTTTGGTGAAAAAAATGATAGTAAGTTCACTCTTAATACACTTTAGATATTGTATAAAAAGTTGGTCATTTGCACTCTACAGCTCAAATTATTGTGAAAATAAGATGATTTAGGGTGTGTTTGGTATGTGGGAAAATGTTTTCCTGGAAAACAAGTAGATTTTTGACTTATTTTCTCATGTTTGGTTGGTGAGTAGAAAATATTTTTTAGTGTTTAATTTATGAATGAAAAATATTTTTTGAGAAAATATCTTTTATTTTTACTAGAGAGTAGAAAATAATTATTGAAATTGAAAGTATTTTGATTTAAAAACAAACTTAAACTTTTTTTTGGAGGGGGTGAAAAAAAATAAAAATTAAAAATTAAAAATATTTTTCTCTTCGTACCAAACACACCCTTAATCTCAAACTTCATTATTAAGTTTTCAGATTTTAACTATCTATGCTAAGAAAGTAGGTACAGCTAAGTACCTTAAAGATCAGATTGTGCAAATAGTTTATTCATAAATATTGTCAAATTATGTGAATCTACTTTTAATTATTTTATCATCTAGTCCTCTCATAGATCTATAAATATAAGTCAAACACTCTTATTCTATATTTATAAAGAGGTATTCACTCATAAATTCTATTCTTTTGCTTCTTTTTTTTAATATCCGAATATATATGACTAAAAGGGGGGTTAGGAGCACTAGGAATCTCGATTCGGGAATGAAAAAAGTCATTTTAGATAAAAGATTAGAAGCACTATTTAAGCAAGCAAATGAATTGTCGATTCGATGTGATATCGAAATTGGTCTAATTGTTTTTGCTCCAGGAGAAAACAATGTGTTTGTTTGTTCACGCACGTCGATGAACTTGAGAAAATAGTGGATGTTAAAAAAATATATGTTTATGAAATAGAGCAAATGGTTGAGCAGAAGAAAATGGAGAAACTCTTCAACGATCTTGTTGAGACAAGAATAGAAGTCAATGAACTTGACATTACAGAAACTAAAAGTTTGTTAAAGCTATTTGCTATGAAGAGGACCAAACTTGATGAAAGAAAAAAACAATTAAGTGAAAATGTTGAAAATGAAATTGATCCTAATGACAACAAAGATGAAGAAGAGAATGCTGGACAATCTTAGGATGTTTAATGAACTTGTAGTACTTTTTTATTTTCGATATTCCAGACTCAACGACGTAGTCGAAATTTCCATCAGAGGTCATTTCGATAAAAAGTTGGTCCCACTTCCAAAAGCCATTTTAAGTCAAAACCCACAAAAGGGCTCGGAAAGATATCGAAAACCTCGGGACACAAAAGAAGGGTCAATCTAGACCAAACTCGACATTCCGGAGCTAACTGCACTGACGGAATTCTCATCCGAGTGCGTTTACTCAAAATGTTGACCAAAGTCAAACTTAAGCCAAAATTCAAAGGTTAAAACGCCTAATCGCACCAACTCACACTGAAAACCTCGGGAGTCAAGTCGACCATGCTACTAGCCTAAAATGACCCTTCCGGAGCTGATGGAATCGTCAGAATTGGATTCCGATGTCACCTTCTTGAACTTTTGATCGAAAATGATCGTTCAAGGTTCATAAGCTCCAAAACACAAAAACTCGCACCAAGACCAAACGAACGACCAGGTGACCGAACTGTCAGTCCCAGCAAGTCATAAATAACTTGAGGTCGCTATAGGAACACTCTAAACAACACACAGAAGGCAAGACACAGAAATGACCATGAGGGTCATTACAATATCCACTACTAAAAATGACTTTCGTCCACGAAAGAAAGGATCAAGAAGTACCTGAAGGCTCAAACAAGCCGGGAACTGCTCTCGCATCTCATGCTCGCGATGCCTCCAACGGACCTTAATAACAGGAATGGCTCTCGAGCGCAATCTCCTCACATCTCTGGCTAGAATGGCAACTGGCTCCTCTACAAATGTCAAACGATCATCCAACTCGACTGCATCATACTGGAGCACATGGGACTCATCAGGAACATATCGCTGCAACATCGAGACATGGAAAACTGGGTGGATGGCTGAAAATGCTGGAGGTAGGGCCAACTCATAAGCAACCTCCCCAACTGTCCGGAGTATCTCAAAAGGCCCAATGTACCTGGGGCTAAGCTTGCCCCGCCTCCCAAACCCTATCACGCCCTTCATGGGCGACACACGAAGGAATACCCGGTCACCAACAGAGAATCTCAAAGGTCGACGCCTCTGATCCGCATAACTCTGGTGCCTACTCTGAGCCGTCCTGAGCCTATCCTGAATCACCCTCACCTGATCCAGGGCCTCCTGAAGCAAATCTGAACCACGCGACCTAGGCTCTGTAGACTCAAACCAACCAACTGGAGAGCAACAACGCCTACCATATAAGGCCTCAAACGGGGCCATCTGAATACTAGAGTGGTAGCTGTTGTTGTATGCAAACTCTGCCAAAGGCAAGAACTGGTCCCACTGACCTCCAAAATCCATAACACAGGCCCGCAACATATCCTCAAGGACATGAATAGTACGCTCTGACTGACCATCCCTCTGTGGGTGAAATGCTGTGCTAAGGTGGACACGGGTGCCCAACTCCTCCTGAAAAGCCCTCAAAAAGCTGGAAGTGAACTGTGAAGCCCGGTCTGAAATGATAGAAACAGGCACACCATGAAGACGAACTACCTCCCGAATATAGATACGAGCCAACCTCTCAGCACTGAAGGTAGTATGAACAGGAAGGAAGTGTGCTGACTTGGTCAATCGATCCACGATGACCCAAATGCTGTCAACACCTCTAGAAGTCCAAGGCAACCCCACAACGAAGTCCATAGTGATACGCTCCCACTTCAACTCCGGAATGGGTAATCTCTGGAACTCGCCACCTGGTCTCAAATGCTCGGCCTTTACCTGCTGGCAGCACAAGCAACGGGAAACAAAGTCAGCAATATCTCTCCTCATGCCACTCCACCATTAATGCTGCCTCAAATCACGATACATCTTCGCTGTGCCCGGATGGATAGAGTATCTAGACTCATGGGCCTCAGAAAGTATCAACTGTATCAAATCTCCAACTCTCGGAACACAGATGCGGCCGGCGAATTTCAATACTCCAGCAGGATCTAAGGTAACCTGACCACCATCACCCGCTAACACTCGATCTCTAAGGGCCACCAAGGTATCATCCTCAAACTGGCAACCACGAATCCTATCAAGCAAAGAAGACTGAACTCCCATAAAGGCCAAGACGCGTCTAGAATCTGAGATATCCAACCGAACCATGCTATTAGCTAAGGACTGAATGTCCAAAGCTAAAGGTCGATCCTCAACAGATAAGAAGGCTAGACTACCCATACTCACTGCCTTCCGTCTCAAGGCGTCCGCTACCACATTCGCCTTGCCCGGATGATAGAGAATAGAGAGGTCATAGTCCTTCAGGAGCTCAATCCAACGACGCTGCCTCGAATTAAGGTCCATCTGGCTCATGATGTACTGAAGACTCCTATGATCGGTATAGATCTCACATCGAACTCCATACAAGTAGTTCCCGGATGGATAGAGTATCTAGACTCATGGGCCTCAGAAAGTATCAACTGTATCAAATCTCCAACTCTCGGAACACAGATGCGGCCGGCGAATTTCAATACTCCAGCAGGATCTAAGGTAGCCTGACCACCATCACCCGCTAACACTCGATCTCTAAGGGCCACCAAGGTATCATCCTCAAACTGGCAACCACGGATCCTATCAAGCAAAGAAGACTGAACTTCCATAAAGGCCAAGACGCGTCTAGAATCTGAGATATCCAACCGAACCATGCTATTAGCTAAGGACTGAATGTCCAAAGCTAAAGGTCGATCCTCAACAGATAAGAAGGCTAGACTACCCATACTCACTGCCTTCCGTCTCAAGGCGTCCGCTACCACATTCGCCTTGCCCGGATGATAGAGAATAGAGAGGTCATAGTCCTTCAGGAGCTCAATCCAACGACGCTGCCTCGAATTAAGGTCCATCTGGCTCATGATGTACTGAAGACTCCTATGATCGGTATAGATCTCACATCGAACTCCATACAAGTAGTTCCCGGATGGATAGAGTATCTAGACTCATGGGCCTCAGAAAGTATCAACTGTATCAAATCTCCAACTCTCGGAACACAGATGCGGCCGGCGAATTTCAATACTCCAGCAGGATCTAAGGTAGCCTGACCACCATCACCCGCTAACACTCGATCTCTAAGGGCCACCAAGGTATCATCCTCAAACTGGCAACCACGGATCCTATCAAGCAAAGAAGACTGAACTTCCATAAAGGCCAAGACGCGTCTAGAATCTGAGATATCCAACCGAACCATGCTATTAGCTAAGGACTGAATGTCCAAAGCTAAAGGTCGATCCTCAACAGATAAGAAGGCTAGACTACCCATACTCACTGCCTTCCGTCTCAAGGCGTCCGCTACCACATTCGCCTTGCCCGGATGATAGAGAATAGAGAGGTCATAGTCCTTCAGGAGCTCAATCCAACGACGCTGCCTCGAATTAAGGTCCATCTGGCTCATGATGTACTGAAGACTCCTATGATCGGTATAGATCTCACATCGAACTCCATACAAGTAGTTCCCGGATGGATAGAGTATCTAGACTCATGGGCCTCAGAAAGTATCAACTGTATCAAATCTCCAACTCTCGGAACACAGATGCGGCCGGCGAATTTCAATACTCCAGCAGGATCTAAGGTAGCCTGACCACCATCACCCGCTAACACTCGATCTCTAAGGGCCACCAAGGTATCATCCTCAAACTGGCAACCACGGATCCTATCAAGCAAAGAAGACTGAACTTCCATAAAGGCCAAGACGCGTCTAGAATCTGAGATATCCAACCGAACCATGCTATTAGCTAAGGACTGAATGTCCAAAGCTAAAGGTCGATCCTCAACAGATAAGAAGGCTAGACTACCCATACTCACTGCCTTCCGTCTCAAGGCGTCCGCTACCACATTCGCCTTGCCCGGATGATAGAGAATAGAGAGGTCATAGTCCTTCAGGAGCTCAATCCAACGACGCTGCCTCGAATTAAGGTCCATCTGGCTCATGATGTACTGAAGACTCCTATGATCGGTATAGATCTCACATCGAACTCCATACAAGTAGTTCCCGGATGGATAGAGTATCTAGACTCATGGGCCTCAGAAAGTATCAACTGTATCAAATCTCCAACTCTCGGAACACAGATGCGGCCGGCGAATTTCAATACTCCAGCAGGATCTAAGGTAGCCTGACCACCATCACCCGCTAACACTCGATCTCTAAGGGCCACCAAGGTATCATCCTCAAACTGGCAACCACGGATCCTATCAAGCAAAGAAGACTGAACTTCCATAAAGGCCAAGACGCGTCTAGAATCTGAGATATCCAACCGAACCATGCTATTAGCTAAGGACTGAATGTCCAAAGCTAAAGGTCGATCCTCAACAGATAAGAAGGCTAGACTACCCATACTCACTGCCTTCCGTCTCAAGGCGTCCGCTACCACATTCGCCTTGCCCGGATGATAGAGAATAGAACCCGACTGAAACACCTCGCGGACCTGACTCGAACTAGCCTCACTCCGACCACCATCTGATGCCAGAAGAGAGGCCTGTGTAGGTCTGCTAGACTGACCCTGTCGAAACCGTCGTCCGGCCCTGTCATGATAATCTCTAGACCTGGGTCGGGAGTCACAGTAGCTGCCCTCATGCCTAGCCCTCTTCTCGCTGCCCCCTTGGGCCTCGCGACGAAGATGCTCCATAGTACTAGCATGGTCAACTACGTCTAAAAAAGATCGACCCGCAGAAACTAAGGACTGGGTCTCAAGCCGAAGCTGCAATCTCAACCCACGAACAAAGCACCTAACTCTCTCTTCCTCTGTAGGTAATATCATCTCGGAATGACGGGAGAGCTTGTGAAACCTAGTCTCGTACTCTGCCACCGACATGGTGCCCTGCTCCAACCTACAGAACTGATCCCTTAGGCGGTCTCTGACGCTACGAGGAATAAACTTGGCCAAAAAGGCCTCAGAAAACTCATCCCATGATACCGGTGGAGATCCAACTGGCCTGGTCTGAATGAATGTGCGCCACCACTGCCTGGCTGGCCCATCTAGCTGGTAAGCAATAAAGTCGGGCCCTCTAGACTCCACAAGGCCCAAAGTGCGAAGCCTCTCACGGCAAGTAGTAAGAAACTCGTGGGCATCCTCACCCACAGCCCCAGAAATCTCGGTGGTGTCAACCTGAGAAACACACCAAACATCTTCTGGTCCTCAAGCGGCATAGGTCTGTCCGCTGCCAAGAGCTGTACTCCCTCAGGTGGTACCTGGACCTGAGGAGCCCTCACTGCAGGCTGATCCTGCGGTACTAGTGCTGGTGTAGCTGGGGCGGGTGGCTGCTGCATCCCCCTAAGCACACATAAGAGCTGAGCAATAGCGGCCTGGAGATCTGAGGTCAGAACTGGTCCGGGTGGCGGCTGGGCTGGCCCCGGCCCCACCGGCTGATCTGGTATACGAAGTGCTGAAGGGTCTGCTACTGGCTCTGGATCCTCCTCTCCCTCCTGGACTGATGATGCGGCCCTATCTCGACCTCGGGGTCGGCGTCTACCCTCGGTAGGAGAGGAATCATCACGCCTTAAATTTGTGAAACAATGTAGGCACAAGTAAGTATTAGTACATGAAATGTACTAAGTACGAGGGATTGCATGAAAACGTAAAACGTAATCATAAGACGACATAATTGAAAGCATAGAATGCAAGAGCAAATTAAACATCGTAAAAGCCTTTAAAGAGGTATAATAAATCATGAACTTGGTAAATGCATTTAAAATAATCATGGAAGCTTCATAATATATTTGAAAGTAACTTAGTTCATTTTGTGGGGTATTAGTTTTAACTGATAATAGACCATGCGAGCTATACATGGAATCTGGTGTAACTCCCACATCAAGAAGAGAGAGTCTACTTGGCAAAGGTAGGACTTCTTATCATGTCATATGCTATATGTTGATCCACTAGCTAGGCCATTTAAGGCAAACCTACATGTAGTTTTGTCACGACCCAATTTCTCGAGTCATGATGACACCTATTATACCCTACCAGTAGGTAAGCCAACCCGTAACCCAGAACATCAAGCAATGAGCAAAAGGGCAGAAACTAGTGAAAACAATAATCTAAACAAGGATAACAAGGCGGAAGCAACCCAAAATAAATATATACAGAAATCCCTCCCAGAACCTGGAAGTCACTAGTACAGAGCTATCTAATAAAGAGTACAAGTCCCAAAAGTGGACCACAACAGAGCGTGTCTCAAAGGCAACAAGACTAGCTAAAACAAAAGAAGGAGACAAAACAAACCCCAAAACGCCAAGTGCTCGCCCTCGTCTCAGAATCACAGCTGTAAAAGAAGGCTGGAACTAATCACCGCCGGTAACTGGTACTGGACCTGCATCACGAAATAGATGCAGAGCGTAGCATGAGTACCAACACAACAGGTACTCAGTAGGCATCATAGACCGACTGAGCAAAAAGGGTAAAAACAATAAGAAAGGATAGAATCTAGACACGGAGAGGTCAAGCGGATAAGAAAAGAAAGCACACGAGCATACCAGAAACAAACTAAGTACAACTAAACTAAATCTAACTGGACCCCCATAAGCCCAGAAGGTACACTCGTGCGCAAGTTTAAATAAAACCTGAACGGACCCCCATAAGCCCGACAGGTACACAACAAGGCTAAGTCTACTGAGAAAGAAGAAAACCGGGCTCCCAACCCAAAGTAACTAAGATAATCCGTCAAACTCCACCCAGCCAGCAGTACACTCCCAGCCCAGCTAGAAAGAGTGACCCTAGGGGGCACCCAACCAAACAGTCCACTACCAGCCCAGCTAGAAAGAGGGACCCGTGAGTGAGGTAGATATCGCGAGTCGTCCTATCATGCAGTCAGCTCCCAGCCCAGCTAGAAAGAGCGACCCGGGGACACCCAGCTAGAAAGAGAGGCCTGGGGGTGATCGCCGATATCACCGAGTCTACCCAGTCATCGATACGTTCCCAGCCTAGCTAGAAAGAACGACCCCGGGGGTGATGGTATCTCCAATAAGATTCAATCCAACAACAACCACCGTGGAACGCCGTCCACTCTAAGATATCACATAAAATGCTCCAAGCCTATACTATCTCAATCCCACGCCTCGAGTGATGCACCAAACCTTCGAGAATGCGTCGGAACCGCAGAATAAGAAGGAGAAGATACAGAAGTGCAGCAAGTAGCGATAACGCCTAATCTAAGGCTCAAACTATCAGACTAAAGTCTGCTATTCCAGTCTACAAGGAGCTAAGTCATCCGAACGACGTCGGCAGAAAGTCAAGGCTATCCAGCCCACACGGGTCATAAGTCTAAGGCAATGCTAGCCTAACCTAGACTAAGGACATTATGCTTACGGTTAAAGATGAACAAGGCATGCAATACATAGCATACAAGCATACAATATCATTTAGCACATAAGTATGCAACTCTACTAAACCGGTTAACATGATACTATACCCGAAATGTGGCCAATCGATCATAACATAAGGTATCTAATCAAACTAAGGTAGTAAACTGGTACCCACCCGCAATTCACTCCAATCGACATGTTTTTACACACTAAATCTCAATCTAAAAGAAAGGAAGTCGTAGCCTACCTTAAGGACAACCGTGCGCTCTCCAATCACTTTACCGGAGCTTTCCCTTTTCGAACAGTCTCGAAACGCTGCCCCGCTATCAAAAATAGAGTCACAACGTTACTACGGTCATTTAGACACCAAAATCACAACAAATGGAGACGGGTCAATTTTGGAGTCAAAACGGGAATCGTGGGACCCGCACCGAACTGTCCGAATTTGACTCCGTCAAGAGACCCTAAACAGCACCCCAAACTTGTGTTCCAAAATGGAAAACAATCCGAGGCTCAAAACACAGCAAAAACCAACAAACAAGAAACCACACTTTAATAAACTAAAAGAAACCCTACAGCAGCAGTCAAAACTCAGAATAAACGAGAATCGAAAGGTGCCCAGAACTCCTTGAACACTCTACGGCAAAGTCACGACAATTCTCAACATGTGGGACTTCGAATCACCAAAAATCGAGCTAAAATGAGTGAGAGATGACCAAAACAATAATACCAAAAACAAATGCTCGAAAAAGGCACTGCAGTCAGGTTTTATCGCGAAATTACCTCAAACGGGAACCCCAAACCACTGTCCGAGCTCACCAACGCGTTGCCCTCGAAAAATCTCACAACTTTGCCTTTTGATCGCCCAAATTGGTTGAGAGATGAGAGAGTTAAGAGAGTTTGAAGTTTTGGAAATGTTGTTGAAAATCTGCATTATATTGCAGATTTTCTGCAATTTTTCCAATAACTAAAAACTTCGACGGGGTACTCCGATCTCATTCGGAACCCCGTGCACGCAAACGAGATATGCAACCATACCAAATTTGATATTCCAGACTCAACGACGCAGTCAAAATTCCAGCAGAGGTCATTTCGATAAAAAGTGGGTCCCACTTCCAAAAGCCATTTTAAGTCAAAACCCACAAAAGTGCTCGGAAGGATATCGAAAACCTCGGGACATAAAAGAAGGGTCAATCTAGACCAAACTCGACATTCCGGAGCTAACTGCGCTGACAGAATTCTCATCCGAGTGCGTTTACTCAAAATGTTGACCAAAGTCAAACCTAAGCCAAAATTCAAAGGTTAAAACGCCTAATCACACCGACTCACACTGAAAACCTCGGGAGTCATGTCGACCATGCTACTAGCTTAAAATGACCCTTTCTGATCTGATGGAATCGTCAGAATTGGATTCCGATGTCATCTTCTTGAACTTTTGATAAAAAATGATCGTTCAAGGTTCATAAGCTCCAAAACACAAAAACTAGCACCAAGACCAAACGAACGACCAGGTGACCGAACTGTCAGTCCCAGCAAGTCATAAATGACTTGGGGTCGCTGTAGGAACGCTCTAAACAACACACAAAAGGAAAGACACAGAAATGACCAAGAGGGTCATTACACAAGGTACGTGAGTTCCTCACACTTAAGCAGGATTCTCTAAGTGTTCATGAATATGGGTTGAAGTTCACCCAACTATCCCGTTATGCTCCGGAGATCGTTAAGGACATGAGAAGTAAAATGAGCTTGTTGTTGCTGGGTTGAGCTATCTATCAAGCAAAGAGGGTCGGGCATCAATGCTTATTGGAGACATGGACATGTCGAGGTTGATGGTCTATGTGCAGCAGGTAGAGAAAGAAAAGCTGAGGTATAGAGAGGAATTCAAGAACAAAAGGGCTAAGGCAGGGAATGAGTTCGCGCAGCAGAAGAGTAATGTCAACCGGTCACCCTTCCAACAGAAACAAAAGGGACTTGCTCCATCATCTGCTAGTGCACCTGCACCTAAGAACAAATGTGCGTACAATAATCAAAACTTCAAAGCTAAACATGCTTATTCCAAGGGTAGTGTGGCGCAAGGGGGTAGTAAGCCTCCTGCCTGCGCCAAGTGTGGTAGGAACCACTCAGGAATTTGTCGTGAGGGCTCCACTGGTTGTTTCAAGTATGGTCAGACTGGGTATTTCATGCGAGAGTGTCCAAAGAATAAGCAGAGAAATGGTAATTGGGGCAATAGAGCCCACCCAGTCTTCTACAATTGCTCCACCAGACAGAACTGCACCTAGAGGGGCTACTTTCGGTACTGGCGAAGGAACAAATCGCTTGTATGTTATCAACAGTCGCCAAGAACAAGAGAATTCACCAGACATTGTCACTGATATGATTCGAGTCTTTGACTTTACTGTTTATGTCTTGCTAGATCCAGGAGCGACTTTATCTTTTGTAACTCCATATGTTGCTATGAACTTTGATGTTATTCATGAGCAACTTAGTGAACCATTCAGTATCTCTACGCCTGTTGGTGAGTCTATTCTAGCAGAGAGAGTCTATCGTGATTGTCCCATTTCCGTCAATCACAAGAGTACCATGGCTAATTTAATTGAGTTAGACATGGTAGATTTTGATGTCATTCTCGGTATGGACTAGCTTCATGCCTGTTATGCCTCAGTTGATTGTAGAACTCGAGTAGTCAAGTTTCAATTTCCAAATGAGCCAGTCTTAGAGTGGAAAAGTAGTTCGGAAGTGCCTAAGGGTCGTTTCATTTCGTAACTTAAGGCAAGGAAGTTAGTTTCTAAGGGGTGTGTCTATCACTTAGTCCGAGTTAATGACTCAAGTGTTGAGGTACCTCATATTCAGTCAGTTCCTATAGTAAAAGAGTTTTAAGAAGTTTTTCCTGATGACCTACCCGGAGTCCCTCCTGAGAGAGAAATATGACTTCGGTATAGACATCATTCCAGATACTCGTCATATATCTATTCCGCCATACAGAATGGCACCAGCAGAGTTGAAATAGCAGTTAAAGGATCTTTTAGATAAGGGCTTTATTCGACCAAGTGTCTCACCTTGGGGAGCTCTGGTCTTATTTGTGAGAAAGAAGGATGGTTCCCTTAGGATGTGTATAGATTACCGTCAGTTGAACAAGGTTACCATCAAGAATAAGTATCCTCTTTCGAGAATTGATGATCATTTCGATCAGCTTCAGGGTGCTTCTTGTTTTTTGAAAATTGACCTCCGATCAGGCTATCATCAGTTAAGAGTTAGGGAGTGTGATATTCCCAAGACAACTTTCAGAACCCGATATGGTCATTATGAATTTTTGGTCTTGTCCTTTGGTTTGACTAACGCACCAGCAGCGTTCATGGATTTTATGAATAGAGTCTTCAAACCTTATTTAGATATGTTTATTATCATCTTCATTGATGACATACTAATCTATTCAAAGAATGAATAAGATCATGGTAGTCATCTCAGAATAGTTCTTCAAAATTTGAAAGATAAGGAGTTATATGCTAAATTCTCTAAGTGTGAATTTTGGCTTGAGTATGTGGCATTCTTAGGCCATATTGTATCTGGAGAAGGAATTAAAGTTGATAATCAGAAAATTGAGGCAGTGCAGAATTGGCCTAGACCCACATCTCCAACTGATATTAGGAGTTTCTTGGGTTTGGCTGGCTTTTATAGAAGGTTTGTAGAGGGGTTCTCGTCTAGCTCATCCCTTTTTGACCAAGTTGACTCAAAAGACGGTTAAATTTCAATGGTCTGAAGCGTGTGAGAAAAGCTTTCACGAATTGAAGAAGGTTGACTACTGCCCCCATTTTTACTTTACCGGAAGGTACTCAAGGTTTTGTGGTGTACTGTGATGCATCTAGAGTTGGGTTGGATTGTGTCTTAATGCAGAATGGCAAAGTTATAGCTTATGCCTCAAGACAGTTGAAAGTTCACGAGAAGAACTACCCCACCCATGACTTAGAGTTGGTTGTTGTAGTATTCGCTTTGAAGATATGGCGTCATTACTTGTATGGTGTGCATGTTGATGTATTCACTGATCACAAGAGTCTTCAATATGTGTTCACCCAGAAAGAGCTTAATCTCAGACAAATGAGGTGGTTAGAATTACTCAACGATTATGACATGAGTATTCTTTATAACCCAGGTAAGGCTAATGTTGTTGTTGATACCTTGACCATGTTGTCTATAGGTAGTACTGCCCATGTTGATGAAGAAAAGAGAGAGTTAGTGAAAGATATGCATAGACTTGCACGCTTAGGAGTCCGACTAATGGATTCCACAGAAGGAGGAGTAGTGGTGTTGAATGGGGCTGAATGATCACTAGTGTCAGAAGTTAAAGAAAGGTAAGACCAAGATCCCATTTTGCTTGAATTGAAGGCAAATGTTCTCAAGCAAAAAGTATTAGCTTTTGAACAAGAAGGAGACGGTGTATTGAAAATCAAGGTAGACTGTGTGTCCCTATGGTGGATGGACTCCAAGAGAGGATCGTGGATGAAGCTTATAGCTCCAGATATTCCATTCATCCGGGTTCCACAAAGATGTATAGTGACTTGAGAGATGTTTATTGGTGGAATGGCATGAAGAAGGGCATTACTGAATTTGTCGCTAAGTGTCCAAATTGCCAACAAGTGAAAGTTGAGCACCAAAGGCCCGGTGGTTTGGTGCAGAATATAGAACTTCCAAAATGGAAGTGGGAGATGATTAATATGGATTTCATCACAGGTTTGCCAAGGTCTCGCAGACAACATGATTGTATTTGGATAATTGTCGACAGAATGACAAAATCAGCCCACTTTTGGCCGGTAAAGACTACTTATTCAGCAGAATATTATGCCAAGTTATATATTGAGGAGGTGGTAAGACTTCATTGAGTCCTAGTCTCTATTATTTCAGATAGAGGTGCACAATTTACTGCACAGTTCTGGAAATCTTTTCAGAAATACTTGGGTTCAAAGGTGAACTTAAGTACTGCCTTTCATCCTCAGACTGATGGGAAAGCAAAGCGCACTATTCTAACTTTAAAAGATATGTTGAGGGCTTGTGTGATTGATTTCAAAGGGAATTGGGATGATTACCTATCTCTCGTTGAGTTTGCTTACAACAACAGTTATCACTCTAGTATCCAAATGGCTCCTTATGAAGCTCTTTAAGAGAGAAGATGTAGATCTCATATTGGATGGTTTGAAGTTGGTGAAGCAGGGTTGATAGGATCAGATTTAGTTCACCAAGCTATGGAGAAGGCGAAAGTGATTAACGAAAGGTTGAAAACGGCACAGAGTCGTCAAAAATCCTACACTGATGTTAGGAGAAGGGCGTTAGAGTTAGAAGTAGATGATTGGGTGTATTTGAAAGTTTCATCCATGAAGGGTGTTATGAGGTTTAGTAAGAAGGGGAAGCTTACTCCCCGATATATTGGACCTTATCGCATAGCCAAGAGGATTGGTAATGTAGCTTATGAGTTGGAGCTGCCACAAGAATAAGCAGCGGTTCATTCGGTATTTCACATCTCTATTTTGAAGAAGTGCATGGGTGATCCCTCATTGATCATACCAATTGAAAATATTGGGATCAAAGATAGCTTATCCTATGAGGAGATCCATGTCCAGATTCTGGATCGCCAAGTTCGCAAGTTAAGAACAAATGAGGTAGCATCAGTTAAAGTCCTTTGGAGGAACCAATTTGTTGAAGAAGCTACTTGGGAAGCTGAAGAGGACATGAAGAAGAGATATCCACATCTCTTTGAATCCGAAGAAAGTGCAGATCAAGGTACTAATTTTCTTCTTAGTTCTCTTTAAATGATGAGTGAGCATGTTGTTTGATTGCATTTACTTGTTGGATGTTTGAATTTGATGTTACACACTAAGCCTACTAAGAGTAATCTCATTCGAGAACGAATGTTCCCATGGGGGAGATATTGTAACATCTCTCAACTAGAAAGAAGTTTAAAATCTAGAAATAGTCATTTTTGCAAAGTACAAGGAAATCTGGAAAATTTTAAGCAAGTAAAAGTGAGTTTTTGGTCGAATTCAAATGATAATAAATCCTAGCTTAGGATGATTTAGGTGTAGTTCCAGATATGGTTGGAAAGCTCTTGGGATGATCTTTCCAACGCCGCCAAGTTTGCGTGATTCCGAGTTTGGATGAGTGAGTTATACCCTTTGGAAGTTGGGCTGTTGGATTAAGGAAATGTCTAATCCGGAATTTTAAGGGGTATTTTAGTCTTTCCATTGCCCTATTATTTTAATCCGTTTTTAGGAGTTTAATATGTGTCAAATCAGATTTTAGTCAGTTTTAGAAGTTGGGATTTCACGCTAGGGCTAAGGAGAAAGGAGAAGAAGAAACAAGAACGTTCAAGATCGTCGAAGTTTGGCTTGTGGAATTCGTCAGGGGTGATCCCTACAAGGTATGTGAAATTACATAGAATTGAGTTAGTTCACCCATGCGCCAAGCATGTTTAATTCAGCCTATTTTCGTCCTAAGAAGGTTGAGAAATTGATGTTCTTGATAGTTGTTCTTGAATTGATTTCATTCTTGAATATGAGTTGGGATTAAGGAGTTTCTTGATGATTAAGTGTTGTTTCCTTGAGTTGTTTGGGTTAGATTTTTGTTAATATGATTTGGGTACATGAATCTAAGGTGAATTTGGGAAAAATAATCAGATTAAAATGATTTAGGATCAGAAAATGAGTTGAAAAACTTGTCAGACGCACCTGGGGAAGGCTAGGCACGTCGCACCCCCATAGTGCTAGGAGGCTTGGGCGGTGCGCCTAAAACAAGCCCCAGTAAGTTGGGGCCTGGCGCGCCGCGCAAGGGACACGCTTGGTTCGGCGTTTTTCACCAATTTTTCATCGTTTAGCCAATTTAAGTTATTCTAAAGTGTCCTAACACTTTCCATTTATTCTAACCACTCTAAATGACTTTTAAACACCTAGAAATCATCCATAAACATGAATCATAACATTTAATCCATAAATTCGAATTCAAGGAAAATCAAGAGCCAAGTCTAGGAAGTTTTCAGAGTCTTTTGAAGAAGTCTTATACAAATGCTTTTAACCTTGTTTTAAGACTTAAAGTTCAAGTTGGTTAAAGAGTAAAGAGTATAGATTGAAGTTCATTTCTTCAAAAAGTATATGGGGAAGATTTAAAATGTTTTTCACTTTTAAATAAGAACGGAAATTGAGATTTCCAAAGAGCCTTCGGGCTAGTTTTTAGAAAAGAGTAATAGCATTCTAAATGAAGTAAGAAGGGAAACTAAGATTTCCAAGATAGCCTTTGAGCTAAGTTTTTGAGCACTAATCTCAAATCACAGAAAAAGTAAAAAAAATACATAAGAGCTAGTATATGTTGGGAGTAATATTGAGCACCGAATTGGGGGCGAGCATGAGTTCAGATAACTCACATCTCCATAAAACCATGTAGCTACCATGGGTGGAAAAGGGTCATACTTTTTTGGATGAACCCTTTTCATAATAGACTAGTAGATCCACTTAGTAGTTCAGGTCCTATACTTTTGGTCGGGTATAGGATGCGCTGGTAGCGTGAGGTAGATCGTTGTATCATCACTATAGCTCTTATGTGATGGTTGTCGGTTGGAGAAACTCGCACAGAAGTTATTGTATTTTTATATACATCAGTTTATTGTATTTTTACATACATTTCAGAGCTATGTTATGTCCTTGTATATTCACAAAGTTGACATCATGTTTTAAACAACTTTTCCTTATATTGCACTTGTTTTAAACTGCTTTATATTGAAATGAGTTCAGTTATGTTAAGAAGAGCCAAGGTAAGTGTTTCTTTCGAATTCCTTTTCAAGCCTATATTGTCTTAACATTCCAACTTGCATACTCGTACATTCAATGTACTGATGCTAGTTGGCCTGCATCGTCTTATGATGCAGACACAGGTAACTAGGATCGACATTCCAACGCACCGTTGATCCAGTGAGCAGTTCAGAGTCAGTCGCTGAGCCTCCTTGCATTCTGGAGGATCTACTTTCATTGCTTTCTAGTTAGTTAATTAGGATGTTGTGGGGTTTGTCCCAACATCCATCTCAGTGGTTTTAGAGGCTTCATTGACAGTCAGATGTTAGTCCTTTGAGTCTTTTCATTATCATTTCTTATTATTAAGACTTGGGTTGCCACTTTTGGACAAGTTGAATGTTAACCTTTAAACATTCTCAGATATTTTATTTTTTAGTTCAGTTAAGTGTTATTGATCATTATAAGTATGAATATTGTCTTCCGCTAAGTTAAGTAAGTCAGGTCAATGGTTCGCTTGGGGCCAGCAATGGTCTTCGAGTACCAGTCTCGCCCAGGGTGTATGTAAGGAGAGTGACACTAGTCCTCTAATTTATCTATAAATATAAGCCAAATACTCTTATTCTATATTTAAATAGAGGTACTCATTCACAAAAATCTATTTTTTGTTTTCTTTTTTGTGTACCTGAATATATATTACTAAAAAGGTGGTTAGGAGCACTAGGAATCTTCATCCAAGAATGAAAAAAAGGCATTTTAAATAAAAGATTAGAAGAACTGTTTAAGCAAGCAAATGAATTGTTGATTTTATGTGACATCGAAATTGGTTTAATTGTGTTTTCTCCAAGAGAAAATAATGCATTTGTTTGGCCATCACTAGCACATGCTAATGATAGAGTAAAGAACTATTTAACTAGCATCAAGAATTCAAACCTACAGAAGTTGTTCATGCATGTCAACAAACTCGAGAAAATAGTGCATGCTCAGGAAAAACATATTTATGAAATAGAGCAAAAGGATGAGCAGAAGAAAATGGAGAAACTCTTCAACAAACTTGTTGAGGCAAGAAAACTATTCAATGAAGCTATTTCCTATTTAGAGGACCCAACTTGATGAAAGACAAAAACAACTAAGTGAAAATTTTGAATATGAAATTGATCCTAATGACAACAATGATGGAAAAGAGAATGATGGACAATCTTAGGTTATTCATTGAACTTGTAATAGTTTTTTTTATTTTTCTATTATTATTTGGTCTTCTTGTCTTTAGTAGCATTTTCTGGTTTGAATATGTTTGTCGTTGTTTATCTATATATGTTATTATTGCTATTTTACTGATATATGTAGGATATTTTATTTAAGCCTTGTCAACTTTATTATATGTATCATTTTACTTTTTTTTATAAAAAACTATACTTAGATGCGATCAATCAAGTGTAAAAGTGATCATGAGTCTCATATTCAAGTATTAATTGAGAAAACACAATATAATTTCTTCTTGTATGTAACATCTCGTAAATTGAAATAACTAGGAAGAAGCTAATATTTGAAAATAGTCATTTTTGGAAAGAATGAAAATCTGCAAATTTTGTTAAGTTAGGAAAAAAAGTGAGTTTTTGGTCAACTTCAAATGGCCATAACTTCTAGCTCAGGATGCGTTAGAGGTACTTCCAGATATGGTAGGAAATCTCTTGGAATGATCTTTCCAACTCCGCTGCGTTGGCGCGATTCTGAGTTCGTATGAGTGAGTTATGCCCTTTGAAATTTGGGCTGTTGGAATAGATCTTCTTCCAGATACTCGTCCTATATCTATTCCGCCATATAGAATGGCACCAGCAGAGTTGAAAGAGCAGTTAAATGATCTATTAGATAAGGGGTTTATTCGACCAAGTGTCTCACCTTGGGGCGCTCCGATCTTGTTTGTGAGAAAGAAAGATGGTTCCCTTAGAATGTGTATAGATTACCGTCAGTTGAACAAGGTTACCATCAAGAACAAGTAATTCTCTTCCGAGAATTGATGATCTTTTCGATTAGCTTCAGGGTGCTTCTTGTTTTTTGATAATAGACCTCAGATTAGGCTACCATCAGTTGAAAGTAAGGGAATGTGATATTTCCAAAGACAGCATTCATAACCCGTTATGGTCATTATGAGGTTCTGGTCATGTCCTTTGGTTTGACCAATGCGCCTGCATGATTCATGCACCTTATGAAGAGGGTATTCAAACCTTATTAAGATATGTTTTTTATCATCTTCATTGATGACATACTAATCTATTCAAAGAATGAAGAAGATCATGCCCGTCATCTCAGAATAGTTCTTCAGACTATGAAAGATAGAGAGCGGTATGCCAAATTCTCTAAGTGTGAGTTTTGGCTTGAGTCTGTGGCCTTCTTAAGCCATATTATGTCTGGAGAGGGAATTAAAGTTTATACTCAGAAAAATGAGGCAGTGTAGAATTGGCATAGAACCACATCTCCAACTGATATTAGGAGTTTCTTGGGTTTGGCTGCTATTATAGAAGGTTTGTAGAGGGGTTCTCGTCCATTTCACCCCCTTTGACCAAGTTAACTAAGAAGACAGTTAAATTTCAATGGTCTGAAGCTTGTGAGAAAAGCTTTCAGGAATTGAAAAAGAGGTTGACTACTGCCCTAGTTTTGACCTTACTAGAAGGTACTCAAGGTTTTGTGGTGTATTGTGATGCATCTAGAGTTGGTTTGGGTTATGTGTTAATGCAGAATGGCAAAGTTATACCTTATGCCTCCAGACAGTTGAAAGTTCATGAGAAGAACTATCCAACCGATGACTTAGAGTTGGCTGCCGTAGTATTTGCCTTGAAATATGGTGTCATTATCTTTATAGTGTTCATGTGGATGTGTTCACCGATCACAAGAGTCTTCAGTGTACGTTTAGTTAGAAAGATCTTAATCTGAGACAGATGAGGTGGTTAGAATTACTCAAGGATTATGACATGGGTATTCATTATCACCCAAGTAAGGCTAATGTGGTTGTTGATGCCTTGAGCAGGTTATCTATGGGAGTACATCCTATTTTGAGGAAGATAAGAAAAAGTTAGCAAAAGAGGTGCATAGACTTGCACGACTAGGAGTTCGACTAATGGATTCCACAGAAGGAGGAGTAGTGGTGATAAATGGGGCTAAATCATCATTAGTGTCATAAGTAAAAGAGAAGCAATACCAAGATCCTTTGTTGCTTGAATTAAAGGCAAAGGTTCATATTCAAAAAGTATTGGCTTTTGGAACAAGGGGGAGATAGTGTTTGAGGTATCAAGGTAGATTGTGTGATTGATTTCAAGGGTAATTGGGATGATCACCTATCTCTCATTGAGTTTGCTTACAACAATATTTACCATTCTAGCATCCAAATGGCTCCTTATGGAGCTCTTTATGGGAGAAGATACAGATCTCCTATTAGATGGTTTGAAGTTGATGAATCAAGGTTGATAGGACCAGATTTGGTTCATCAAGCTATGGAGAAGGTGAAAGTGATTCAAGAGAGGTTGAAAACGGTGCCGAGTCGTCAGAAATCCTACACTGATGTTAGGAGAAGGGAGTTAGAGTTTGAAGTAGATGATTGGGTATATCTTAAAGTTTCACCCATGAAAGGTGTTATGAGATTTGGTAAGAAGGGGAAGCTTAGTCTCCAGTATATTGGACCTTATCGAATATCCAATAGGATTGGCAATGTAACTTATGAGTTGGAGCTACCACAAGAGTTAGCCGCGGTTCATTCAGTATTTCATGTCTCAATGTTGAAGAAGTGCATGGGTGATATTTCATTGATCATACCAACTGAAGATATTGGAATCAAGGATAGCTTATCTTATGAGGAGATTTCTGTTCAGATTCTAGATCGCCAAGTTCGCAAGTTGAGAACAAAAGAGGTAGCATCAGTCAAAGTCCTTTGGAGGAACCAATTTGTTGAGGGAGCTACTTGGGAAGCTGAGGAGGATATGAAGAAGAGATATTTACATCTCTTCGAATCCGGAGAAGTTCCAAATTAAGGTACTAATCCTTTCTTGGTATTTATTTATAAGTTGGCATGTTGTTTTGCATTTGCTTATGGGTGATTGAACTCAACGTTGCATGTTACACCCTTAGCCTAGTAAGAGTAATCTCATTCGAGGATGAATGTTCTCAAGGGGGAGATATTGTAACTTCTCGCAAATTGAAATAACTAGGAAAACGCTAATATTTGAAAATAGTCATTTTTGGAAAGAATGAAAATCTGGAAATTTTGTTAAGTTAGGAAAAAAAGTAAGTTTTTGGTCAACTTCAAACAGCCATAACTTCTATCTCAGGATGAGTTAGAGGTACTTCCAGATATTGTAGGAGTTCGTATGAGTGAGTTATTCCCTTTGGAAGTTGGGCTGTTGGAATAAAGAAAGTCCAATCCGGATTTTAAAAGGGTAATTTGGTCTTTTCCTTGCTCATATTATTTTATTTCATTTTTGGTAATTAAGTTAGGGTCTAATCAGAATTAGATCAGTTTACGCTTTTACCAAAATACGCTAGGGCTTGGAGAAAAGAGAATAAAAGAGGAGAAAGGAGAAGATAAGCAAGATTCGTCAAGATCATCGAGTTTAGCTTGTGGATTTCGCCGGGGGTGATCCCTACAAGGTATGGGAGATCACATAGCATTGGGTTAGTTCACCCACGCACCAAGCATGTTTAATTCAGCGTATTTTCGTCCTAAAAAGATTGAGAATTTGATGTTCTTGATAGTTGTTCTTGAATTGATTTCGTTCTTGAATATGAGTTGGGATTAAGGAGTTTCTTGAGGTTAAAGCATTTTTTCCTTGAATTGTTTGGGTTAGATTTTGTATATATGATTTAGGTACATTAATATAAAGTGAATTTGAGAAAAAGAATCGGATTAAAACAATTTAGGATCAGAAAACGAGGTCAAAAGTTCGTCAGAAATTTACCCGAAGGGAGGCTGGCGCGACGCACCCCTATAGCTCTTAAGGAGATGGCGCGGCACGCCAGCAGTGCTCCAAATTAGAGCCCCAAAAAGTTAAGGCTGGCGCGGCGGGCCAGGGACGAGCCCAGATTGGCGTTTTTCACCAATTTTTCGCCGTTTAGTCTATTTAAGTCCTTCTAAAGTGTACTAATACTTTCCATTGATTCTAACTACTCTAAATGACTTCTAAACATCTA